>NC_090267.1:147802959-148107209 GCF_040414725.1 Anabrus simplex | reverse complement strand
TTCTTTCTGTCATAAGAGGAGAATTCCCAATCCAAGTTGGAACCAATAGAACCTGATGATGAAACAATTAGAATTAACGCGAGATTTTTTAAAAGAAAAGAATGTAGAAAAACGAAGAAAAAGACCGAGTACTCACCTTGTCCGCAATGTGAACGACTTAACTGGTAGTGTGCAACTGGAGTAAAGGAAATGGAAAGGTATAGGAGGAGAGAAAAGCTGGTGATGGGAGGAGCAACCCGGTGGGGTGGGTGGCATGCGAAGGGAGGGGCAGGAGTTGGGAAGTGGTTTAAGGCGGGGCCAAAGGGTGGGGGGAATGATGGTGATTGTATCGATTAAGGACCTTTAATTAACTTAAAGAAAGATTCAAATTCACTTTGGAATCAGAAATAGATCAAAAGATCAACTTTCTATATCTAACCATCATAAGACATACAGATTCTTTAACCTATAAAATTTATAGAAAGCCCACCCAATCCGCAGTTACTATTCGTCAAGATTCAACTCGCCCCCAACCTCACAAAAGAGCAACATATAATACCCTAGTTCACCGAGCATTCAACATACCCTTGGCCAAGAAAGATCTTTCCATTGAATTGAATACTATTTGCAGTATAGCAAAATTCAACGGCTTCGTTAGCCACTTCATAGAAAGTATAATCAATAAACATAAATTTCGTCCTAAAACAACCCTTAAGAAAGAACTACCTAAATATGAATCATTTTTCACTTTCACTTTTAATAACAAAATTCATAAGATCACTAATATTTTCAAGAGAAAAGGCGTAAAAATAGCATAAAAACCAATAATAACAGTGCACATATTCTACATAATACGTCACACATCACCAAGGTCAACAGGTATGCTAAATCAGGTGTTTACAGGCTCAAATGTAACTCGTGCACTCATATTTCGTATGTAGGGCAAACCAAAGAAGTTTTAATATAAGATATTCCAAACACATCAATGCAGTCAAATATAATACATTTTCAGCTATCGGCCAACATATGGTCGATTACAATCATAAATTCACGAATATTGAACAAGACATGGACATTTTCAAAATAGCTAACAAGGGCCCTCTGCTTAATATAATCGAGAATTTTTATATACATCTGGACCAATATCTCATTTGATTTATTCATTACCTATTTCAGGAAAAACAATTTAGCGGATCAAAAATCTTTCTTTAAGTTAATTAAAGGTCCTTCATCGATACAATCACCATCATTCCCCCACCTTTCGGCCCCGCCTTAAGCCATTTCCCAACTCCCGCCCCTCCCTTCACACGCCACCCGCCCCACCAGGTTGCTCCTCACATCACCAGCTTTCCTCTCCTCCTATACCTTTCCATTTCCTTTACTCCAGTTGCACACTACCAGTCAAGTCGTTCGCACTCTTTTTCTTAGTTTTTCTACATTCTTTTCTTTTAAAAAATCTCGTGTTAATTCTAATTGTTTCATCATCAGGTTCTATTGGTTCCAACTTGGATTGGGAATTCTCCTCTTATGACAGGAAGAATCCATTATTTTATAAGAAGTCACACGGTTTTCCCTACATTTATTTTCTGCATCAGAAATATTGGACTTAAGCAAGACAGACACCCTCTCTGCCAGTGTTCAACACACAAACATTCAATTTTCTACCTGAAGATGCACTTGAAATATAGAATTCTGTAGAATAATCTGGACTTTGTATTCAGACTGCCATTTTATACTTTTTAATCATCAATGTGCAAAACCATTGTGATACTATTCTCACAGTCTAATTGCAACATATGTACTCCAAATTTTTTAAATTTTTTTATTGATCAGTACGACTTAATTTTATCTATCAATATTTCATCCACTCAACCATTTTATATGTATATTACCGCACCACATACACAGTTCACTCTTCTCATTTTTAATTTTTATCCCACAATATAATGTTGTCTTAGGCATTTGGCAAATCAAAAGTGTATCTTATTTAGGCTGATGACCCACATAGGGTCAAAACTAGTAATGTATTCATAGACATTGCAATTATTGTACTGTATTGAGTAGGTGGAATAAACTTTGTAAAATTATATATAATCTTAATTCAATATGGAACCAATTATGAAATTCATACCTTGAATCATGATTTTAATGTAAGCCTGTCTGCAGCTGAATCAAGTCGTTGCATGTGCCAAGCTTTGTGGAGACTGCTGTACATGAATGCACTGCCAGGCGCTGGTTCACACAGTTCAAGACAGGCAATTTGGACCTCTCTGATGACCCCAACAGTGACCAACCACAGGCACTGAATGGCATAGCTAAACATGTTCAGCTTGCCACACATTTTCAAGTGTCTGAAGAAATAGTCAGACTTCACCTGCACCACATAGGGAAGGTTTACAAGTTGAGAGAGTGGGTACTGTGCATACTTTTGGATGCCAGCAAGGAACAGTGAAGCGACAGCCTGTATATTGTTACTTTCATGACATCCAGTACACCCATATGCAATAGTTCTCACAGGTGATGAAAAGTGGGTCCTGTATGAGACACTCAAGCATGCCAGACATTGGTTAATCACCAGAGGACTCAGTGCCACTCACTACCTGACCATGTCTGCACCAGCCCAAGATCCAGCTCTTTATCTGGTGGATTAGTGGTACACTACAAGCTCCTACAACCAAGTTAAACCATCACCACAGATCTGTACTTGCAGCTGTTTGAACATGCGCAATGGGTATTGTAGGTAGCAGCCACCATTGATTAAGCACAAGGGTGCACTGTGCCATCGACCTTACTTCCCAGATCTCCCAGATCTAGCACCAACAGATCACCTTCTTTTCCATTCCCTGGACCACCTTTGTGAAAAATCATTCCCAAATGAGGTGGGTGTTTGAGGCACTTGTGGACTTCTTTGCATCCAAGAACCTTGTCATGACATTGCACAGCTGGAGACATATTGGGAACAGGTGCTGGATGCTATGGGTATTACTATGAGGACTGAAGGTACGTAACATTTGCTGGGTATAATCTTGTGTCTGACACCTGAAAACGGGCAGAACTGTTTTGACTATCTTTTATATAAAATTATTTTGTTTGATAACATTTTAAATATATATATTTGGTATGTCAAAATATCAAAACCAAATTTTTTTCCTAATTTTTCATTCTTATATTACTTATTTTTCAAGTCCAAATATAATAGTATAATAGAAGGTTCTAATGTGTATTTACACTTTCATGAGATAGGTTAAATTGCAAATAATCTTATATTCCTTTTTTTTTTTTTAAATGTATCAGGGGTGCTGATTGTACGGATAGGAGAAAGTTCTAGAATAAAAACTGACAAATTCTAATACGGATGCAACATTTATTAAATAATAATGTAATAGGCTTTACGTCCCACTAACTACTTTTACGGGTTTTTTTGAGATACAAAGTATGTTACAAGTGTTTATTTATATATCCACCTATTCAATACAAAGAGATCTTTTTAGAAATTAAATATTAATATAAAATGTTAAGGGACATGTTTCGCCCATATTAAGGGCATCATCAGCCTCAAATTCAAACCTGTATGGTGAAAAATCAGGATCCTGATTGCTCTTACAAGCCATAAAAAGAGGATATCATTATAGGTGTCAGTCTAAACATGCAAAATATTAGAATGTCCTTGGCTAAATTGCAGTATCAAGCTGCATGTCATAAGTTCACATGAATATACTTTCCGGAGCGTTGAAAAACTTGTTGGGGTAGGGCAGTAAACAGCTCAGTCTTTATAATGAAACAGAAATGTGCCTCCTTGAAGATGATAAGAAAAAGCAAAGCTGATACACTGTTACAGATGTCAATATCGTATGTTGTGATAAGACAACAGATCTCTTAAATGGCTGTTCAGCTGCCTATAGTCTATTTAACTGGCTGAAGGAGTGAAAGTCGAATGTGTTATGATAAGATAACAGTCTTCCTTACGTAATTGTGGGAGCAAGGAAAAAGCATTCGGTTGTCTATAGATGTATTTATCTTATTTGAAGGACGAAAGTCGAAGGTTTATCGACGTTGATAGAGCTCTTTGGTGTGAAGTCTGTAACAAGAGGAGAGTGAATGCTTAGGAAGGTATTTTTGAAGAGAATGTGGGTTTAAAGAAAGGTAAAACATGGAAAATGTATAAAAACACTTACCCTTTTTTTTGAGATGCCGAGGTGGCAGAATTTTGTCCCACAGGAATTCTTTTACATGTCAGTAAAACTACCGACACGAGGCTGACGTATTTGACCTCCTTCAAGTACCACCGGACTGAGTCAGGATCGAACCTGCCAAGTTGGGGTGAGAAGGCCAGCCCCTCAACCGTCTGAGCATCTCAGCCCGGCAACAACATTTATTGCATCTAGTAATAACTCTGTTGGCCTAATTGAATTTCTTTTGTTTATTCAGTTAGCTACCAGTATTTTACATTTTGGAAACATCTATTTCAGAGTTATCCAAATAAAAATTATGGTTATTATACTCGTATTTTGGACCTGTGTATAATATCCTTTTTAAACATCTAGGATGTTTTGTTTCCAGTTTGTGCATGCGCTTCTCTTTAAGATTCTGTGTTTATGGCAAATTCAGATGTGGATCAGATAATATAATAAAAAATAATATTATAAGTAGGGGGCAGATTTCTATGACCTAAAAATGTATTAAATATGTTTGCATTTATGACCTAAAAAACATAAAAATATGTCCTATAAAATTCAAAATATGACTTAATGAATAGCATCTACGTTACATTGAAACACTTCTATTACAATTGCTACAGGCTGCAATTAATTTAGAGTTTAAAAAGTTTTAATTCTTTGAAATCTTTAACCCAAAATTAACTAAAATGATGAATATTTCATGAACTCGTTAAGGTTACACTGCATACTCCTAGGCAAGGACGGGCTCTGTGGAAGATATATATATATATATATATATTTTTTTTTTTTTTTTTTTTTTGCTACTTGCTTTACATTGCACCGACACAGATATGTCTTATGGCGACGATGGGATAGGAAAGGCCTAGGAAGTGGATGGAAGCGGCCGTGGCCTTAAGTAAGGTACAGCCCCAGCATTTGCCTGGTGTGAAAATGGGAAACCACGGAAAACCATCTTCAGGGCTGCCGACAGTGGGCTCGAACCCACTATCTCCCGATTACGGGTGTATGCAGGTGAACTTATCAGAAGCCTTTTATTAGGCATCAGTGCGTAGGGTCTGACACATCCCACTCTGAAAAGTCTAATGTCAGACCTAAGACGAAATGCTGGTTAATAGAGCAAACGCCTGAAAAGTCATACATCTAATTTTTGATCTGATACTGGATACTGGCCACACTTAAGCGACTACAGCTATCGAGCTCGGTAGTGCTCTGTGGAAGACATAAACACTACAGTTACTTTCACTGTTCAATATTCAATCAGTTTTAATTTATACACAAAACATATGTTATTTGAATGAAACTTTCATATCTGATCTAGTCTCCATTATCAGAATTGTTGCAGTTTATGACCACATGCATCTTAAGATTGTTGAATGAGAATTCCCTCCTGTTGTCGTCGAGTATCGTCTTGTAGCAAGAAAGACTTCTTTCGACATCACATGATGTACCGGGAGCGTACTTGAATAGAGTTAAATCACTTGGAGAAAATTCCTGGAAATCTGCAGATGAAGGGTTTCCACAAAGAATGTCACTTATTCCATGCAGGTACACAAGTCCGCTATTTTTTTTCAGTACATTTTCTACACACCCTAGATGCTATTGTTCCTTTCGCATGCTTTAATTCCTGTTCAATGCACTTTACAACATCCAGTGCATCACTTAGTTCTGCACCTGAAACTTCCAGTTGCGTGATTACTCCAGATAAAGAATTAAAATTGGACTTTATGTATACCAGGTCCGCTTTTAATGTAGTGCTTGAAATTAAATCTTGAGTGGTTTTTATGGAGGACGATTCTGCAGGATCAAAAGACTTCACGATCTTCTCACCGACATCTAAATTGTTGCAATAGTACACTGTGGCATCAAGCCAAGTCCCCCATCGTGTTATAACTGGCTGGGGAGGTAGGGGTATTGAAGATGCTTCTTGAAATTTCTGAACGTGAAGTGGAGCTTTGACAAACACTTTCTTACAGCAATATTAATTTATCAACTTCAGGGTAGCTACTTCTAACTTCTTCAGCTGCCCTATGCAAGGCATGTGCAAGACATGTCATATGTATCATTTTCGGGTATAGCATTTTAAGTCCCTTGGCTGCCTTCACCATATACGGAGCAGCGTCAGTTACAAATAGAAAAATGTGCTCTCTGTTTGCCCCGTTTGGCCACAACAGATTCATTGAATTGTCGAAGAGAACTGCAATGGCGGGATGGTTTGTCTTCTCTAGCACTTCACATGTCAGGAGAACGTATCTCCAGGACGGTCTTCCTTCAGCGTGCCAACAGTCACATTTGCTACATATCTTCCATCTACATCTGTGGTCTCGTCTATTGAAACCCGTATTTTACTGTCTCCCACGCCACGCCTTATTATATCCAACACCTCTTCATAACAAGGGGTCAGATAAGTCCTTCCTGAGAGTAGATTCGTTGGGAACAGGATGCTTTGTATATTTTTCAAGAAACTGTCTGACGCTTCGGCTATTAGGTTTCTTTAAAGGAATATTAGACAAAACTATCATCTTGCAGAGATCTTGTGAAAATTGTGAACACTGTGAACTTGATGTCGGGGTTTCGAATAGCAGACGTTGCCTATTTTTAAGTGCAGAATATCTGGTTACACAGAGAAGCGTTTTTCAGCAGTAACTTTTACCTCACAATTTACAGAATATCACTCCATCCGTACTGAATATGTTTTCACCAAACTCATGAACAAAACTTTGCAACATCCCACAAATTGAGACTTTCGTTTTAGGCATATTGAACTGAATGACTGAAGCTCCCTAATGACCAAGGTCATTCAGTGTGTTGAAGGTGGCAGAGGGAAGGGCGAAGAAGAGAGATAAGAACAGTGACAAATAACTGCAGAATTACCTCTGCTTCCATGTAAATGTAAACAATAGCCCGGTTTCCAGGAATTGACCCAGCTAGCAAACAATAGCTCCTACCTGTTAGAAACATTCCATACAGTACTTTAGAATGGTTCTTCAGTAGTATATTCCAGTATATATAGTATATTAAAGAAATAGTTAGAAATGGCTGTGGAAGTAAGGAGTTGAACGAAATTGCTAGGAAATTGAATCTAGCAAAGAAGTCTGCTAAGGAGAACATGATGGCAAGCATAATTGGTGGCCACACTAATTTTAGTGAAAAATGGAAGAGTATGTATAGGTACTTTAAGGCAGAAACAGGTTCCAAGAAGGCCATTCCAGGAATCACTAATGAACAAGGGGAGTGTGTATGTGAGGATCTTCAAAAGGCAGAAGTATTCAGTCAACAGTATGTAAAGATTGTTGATTACAAGGATAATGTCCAGATAGAGGAGGTGACTAATACTAAAGAAGTATTAAAATTTACCTATGACAGCAATGACATTTACAGTAAGATACAAAAGTTGAAAACTAGAAAAGCAGCTGGTATTGATAAGGTTTCGGGGGATATACTAAAGACAATGGGTTGGGATATAGTACCATATCTGAAGTACTTGTTTGATTATTGTTTGCATGAAGGAACTTTACCAAATGAATGGAGAGTTGCTATAGTAGCCCCTGTATATAAAGGAAAGGATGATAGACATAAAGCTGAAAATTACAGGCCAGTCAGCTTGACATGCATTGTATGTAAGCTTTGGGAAAGCATTCTTTCTGATTATATAAGACTTGTTTGCAAAAGTAATAACTGGTTTGATAGAAGGGAGTTTGGGTTTAGGAAAGGTTATTCCACTGAAGCCCAACTTGTAAGTTTCCAGCAAGATATAGCAGATATCCTGGATTCAGGAGGTCAATTGGATTGTATCGCGATTGATCTGTCTAAGGCATTTGATAGGGTAGATCATGGGAGACTACTGGCAAAAATGAGTGCAATTGGATTTGACAAAAAAAGTGACTGAATGGGTGGCTATGTTTCTAGAAAACAGAACTCAGAGAATTAGAGTAGGTGATGCTTTATCTGTCCCTGTAAAAATTAAGAGGGGAATTCCTCAAGGCAGTATTATTGGACCTTTATGTTTTCTTATATATATAAATTAGCAAGATACCCATGCTTCGCTATGGTATTATACTGAAATTTATAATTGAATGCTTATTGTTTTATATATAATCAGCCGAAATTCACGATCTGACTGGTTTTCTGAGAGAATCCGCCAAATTTCGCAATCTGACTCGTTTCCTAATAGATTACGGTAAGTTTCCTCCCATTTTTCAATCTTTCTTTCCAGGAATCGATTTCGTACTTCCCGGGCTAGGTCCAGGTATTCCACCCGGTCAGTTGGGTCCCTAAATCTTTGCCATCTTTTCCTATAAGCATTTTTAATATGGATCAAATCCTTGAGGAGATCCGGCGTGGTTTCGTCTTGGGTGCCTTGGCGGTACTGAACCCGCGGCCGGACTGCATTCTTAGTCATTACCCGTCCAGGACCCGTCTCCAGCGCGGTCTGCACATTTGGCGATGGTCCAGAACATTATTATTATTATTATTATTATTATTATTATTATTATTATAGATATTCTGGACCCCATAGAAAGATGCAAGACCGCTACTTGGTGGTAAATTACATCTGCTGCCATTGTCATTGTTGACATTGTGACCAGCACCATTGTCGCGCGTAGGCAAGTGTGCGGGATTTCTGGCGATACGAATAACATACTTCCGTGTATTATTGACCTTATTATAGAGGTGAACAATTGGACGGTCAATCTCATTCCTATCGTTTATTTCAAAGGTGTTTAAATTTTTATTTATATGCCAGGAGAATCTACTGTAATCTAAGAACGTTCTCCGAAGAAAAAGATGGCTCTTGAAAACGAACCCAGGAAAGATTAAAAATGATCGATTTATGATCAGAATAAGTACATCAAAATCTACAGCCTGTTTCCATTCGGCAGGGTCAGGAATGGAATGAATAAAGCCCCCATCTAGCGGCGACAGTCAGAATTGTGCCGGCTGCCAAAGCCTGTCGCACTCCTCTGGGGCAATGGATAATGAATGACAAATGAAATTAAATGATATTGGACAGTGTGCTGGAATGAATGGTGACAGGAAAAACCGGAGTAGCTGGAGAAAATCTGTCTCGCCTCCATTTTGTCCAGCACGAATGTCACGTGGAGTGACCGGGCTTTGAACCACGGAACTGAGCTGTGGGAGGCCGGCGCGCTGCCACCTGAGCAACGGAGGCTCTTTATAAGTACATTATGAACAGTAAAACAACTGGACTCGCCTCCTTTTACACCCCACCGCCATCAAGTTTATTTACCCCCACCCCACAAAAAATTAAAAGAAGGCATGTTTGTGTTTAAAGGAGATTCCAAACACTAATGTTCACGTCTATTACCTTCAGCTTTGGGATATAAGTATCCCCATAAAAATAATTCAATTTATTTCACTCCTTTTCACACTCCTCCCCCCCCCCCCAAAGTGAATTTTCCGGCAAAAAACTTGTTTTTTGAATAGTAAAGGATCTTCTAAATACCAGTTATCACAACTCTAACTTCTTCAGTTTTTTATTTCTGTGTCCTCATGAAAGGAATTCAACCCCATTTTACTCCCGCCCCCAAGATGATTTCCCCCCCAAAATGCGTTTTTCTTTGTTTTTAAACGTGAGACAAATACCAGTTTTCACGTCTGTAACAACTTTAGTTTTTATTAGATGAAAGTATTCTCATACAATTAAGTCAATTAATTTTTCAATTCTTTCACCTCCCTCCCCCTCACTTCATTGGATTTTCTGAGAATACGTGTTTCTTTACTTTTAAAGCAGATTCCAAATACTAAATTTCACGTCTGTAACATCTTCATTCTTGAGATATCTGTAGCCTAATTAAAATAATTCAACACCATTTTCAGACACTTTTACCCCCCCCTCCCTTTCCACCCAAGTGGTATTTTGGAAAACTAAAAATACACGTTTCTTGATTTTTAATAGAGATAAAAAATACCATTTTTCATTTCTGTAACATGTTAAGTTTTTTCAGATATACTGTACAAATTCTCATTTTAAAATTTCACCCCCTTTTTAGTTCCCCTTAAGTGGAGTTTCCAAAAACAAATCACCTATGTTTCTTTACATTTACAGGAGATTCCAAATACCACTTTTTACGTCTGTAACATTTTACGTTTCTCAGGTATTCTGTAGATATAATCTTTCAAATAATTCACCCCAATTTGTCACTCCTGTTTAACTACCATTAATTGGATTTTCCAAAAAAAAAAAAAAAACACATGTTTCTTTAATTTTAAAGAAGATCCCATATACAAATTTTCAGTTCTGTAATATCTTCAGTTTCTGAGATATATGTATCCTCATTAAAGGCGTTCAACCCATTATTCACCCTTTTACACCCCTCCTATTGGGATTTACAGAACACAAAAAAATATGTGTTCCTTTATTTTTCAAGGAGATTCTAAATATCAATTTTTACATGTGCAGACTTTTAAAGTTTTGAGATATAGATACAGACATTTTAAAAATTCACCCCCTTTTCACCCCCATTAATTGGATTTTCCAAAAACAAAAAAAATACGTATTTCTTTATTTTTAAAGGAGATCCCAAACACCAATTTTCAAGTCTGTAATATCTTCAGTTTCTGAGATATATGTATCCTCATTAAAGGCATTCAACCCGTTTTCAGCCCTTTTCATCCCTCCTATTGGGATTTTCCGAAAACAAAAAAAATACGTTTTTCTTTATTTTTAATGAAGATACTAAATACCAATTTTTACATCTGTAAACTTTCAAAATTTTGAGATATAGATACTCATTTTAAAAATTCACCCCCCCCCCTTTTCACCCTCCCATTAATTGGATTTTCCAAAAACAAAAAAATACGTGTTTCTTTATTTTTAAAAGGGATCAACAGTACAAATCTTCAGGTCTGTAATATGTTCAGTTTCTGAGATATGAGTACCGGTATCCTGATTAAAGGCATTCAACCCCTTTTTCACTCTTTTTCACCCCTCCTATTGGGATTTTCTGAAAACAAAAAAAATACGTATTTCCCTATTTTTAAAGAAGATTCTAAATGCCAATTTTTACATCTGTAAACTTTTAAAGTTTTGAGATATAGATACACTCATTTTAAATTTTCACCCCCCGTTTTCACCCCCTTAGCGACGGAATATCCAAAAATCCTCTCTTAGCGAGCACCTACATGTTAATTTGAATGTATCCCCAAAATTTCATTTCTGTATGTCCAGTAGTTTTGGTTTGGCGATGATGAATCAGTCAGGACAAGTTACTTTATAGATATGTGTAAAGAAGTGGAATCAGAGATAAGGCTTTTCGCAGATGTTATTCTGTACAGGGTAATAAATAAGTTACAAGATTGTGAGCAACTGCAAAATGACCTCGATAATGTTGTGAGATGAACGGTAGGCAATGGTATGTTGATAAATGTCAGGTTGTGAGTTTTACAAATAGGAAAAGTCCTCTCAGTTTTAATTACTGCATTGATGGGGTGAAAGTTCCCTTTGGGGATCATTGTGAATACCTAGGTATTAATATAAGGAAAGATCTTCATTGGGGTAATCACATAAATGGGACTGTAAATAAAGGGTACAGATCTCTGCACATGGTTATGAGAGTATTTTGGGGGTTGTAGTAAGGATGTAAAGGAGACAGCTTATTTGTCTCTGGTGAGACCCCAACTAGAGTATGGTTCCAGTGTATGGGACCCTTACCAGGATTACTTGATTCAGGAACTGGAAAAAATCCAAAGAAAAGCAGCTCGATTTGTTCTGGGCGATTTCCAACAAAATAGTAGCGTTACAAAAATGTTGCAAAGTTTGGGCTGGGAAGACTTGAGAGAAAGGAGACGAGCTGCTCGACTAAGTGGTATGTTCTGAGCTGTCAGCGGAGAGATGGTGTGCGAGGACATCAATAAACGAATAAGCTTGGATGGTGTCTTTAAAAGTAGGAAAGATCACAATATGAAGATAAAGTTGGAATTCAAGAGGACAAATTGGGGCAAATATTCGTTTACAGGAAGGGGAGTTAGGGATTGGAATAACTTTCCAAGGGAGATGTTCAGTAAATTTCCAATTTCTTTGCAATCATTTAAGAAAAGGCTAGGAAAACAACAGTAGGGAATCTGCCACCTGGACGACTGCCCTAAATGCAGATCAGTAGTGATTGTCTATCCTGAAAAATAATTTCTAGAGCTTATTCTGATTTTTATAAAATGAAATTCAGATGAAAATTAGCAAAATATGCTGTTATAATGATATTTTGTTCAAAATATGCCATAAAACTTAAGAAAGCCTAAATATGCATTTATATGCCCAATAAAACCTGTTTAATTTTTATTATCATGCTTGGAAATGTGTTGAAAATTCACGGCTGTAAGATATAATGTTAAGGGAAAAAATATGACTTGTCATAGAAATCGACCCCCTAATTATAAGTAATAAAAACTGCTCTATAGTTTTACTGTAGTTTTTGAATTCACAGTTCTATAGTTTTATTTCTGTAAATTATCATAATCATTAATTTATGTAGTAGGGTTGTCAGTCATGTTTAACAAATTCCTGAAATTGGAATAATGCAAATCAAAATTAACAGTATTTTAGGACTCGTGTATATATAATACAACAGAAAAAGCATGTGAAAACATTTTTTTTTTTTTTTGCTAGGGGTTTTACGTCGCACCGACACAAGATAGGTCTTATGGCGACGATGAAAACATTTTACAAAGTATAAAACATACTTTCCTGAAACAGGATTGTCCATAATTCAAAATACGTAATATAAAGTACAGGGTTATTTTAAATTAATTACCTGAAAATAACATAAAATAATTCTGTATACAAAATGATTTTATGTACAGTAGTTTATTTCCAATGCATAAATTGACGTACCATCAAGATTTGTTGGCAGTGATTTACAGATGTTCAGTGTGGCTCCCTTTTATCATTCGGCAGATATCCCACCTGTACGATAGCACAGATATGCGTGAGCATGTCCACATCTACCCAAACAATCGCAGCATTGATCCATTGTTGCAATTCATGGAGAGTTGTTGGAAGTGGAGGGATGTACACATCTTTCACGTAACCCCACAGAGAAAAATCCAGTAGCATTAAATCGGGAGATCGTGGTGGCCAGGCTATGTTTCCATCACTTCCAATCCAAGCAGGAGTGGTGTGGGGTAGGTATGTAGTGACCTCGCGGTGGTAATGAGGCAGTGCCCCATCTTGTTGGAAAATAAAATTTTCTCTTCTCTTGCAGCTGTGGCATCAGGTAATTTTGCAACATATCTAGATAGGTTGTGCCAGTCACAGTCTTCTCATGATAAAAGAATGTTCCATACACTTTTGCAGAACTTAAAGCACAAAACACATTCAGTTTTGCTGAGTCCCAGGTATGTTTCTGGCAGTCTGTCAGTTTGTGTGTGTCCCATATCCTCATATTATGGGGATTTACTGTTCCATTAAGGTGAAAGGTCGCTTACAACTACACACAAGCCTATTAAGAAAACTATAGTCTTCTTTCATCCTTTACATCATGTCCACACAGAACTGATACTGTTTCTGTTTGTCACAAACACTCAACGCCTGACCCAGTTGCAACCTATACCCCTTACATTGCAGCTGTCGTCATAAAATTCTCCATACCTTATGTTGTGGAATGGCCAGCTCCAAACTTACTCTAGGTGTAGACTTCTTTGGACTTCGTTCATACATTCCTCTCATGGCTTCCACAACGAGGGCATTCCTGTCCTTTCTCTTGATGTGTCACACTACCTGTTTTCACGAATCGGTTATACCATGCTTTGAGAGTTCATCTGCTGTTTGGAGCTTTCTGATACTCTGCTCTGAGACATCTTTGTACGGTAATTTGCGATTTTGTTTCATGAGACCACAGACAACATTGCGCACGTTCCACAGTGTTGTACACCTCCATGGCGACTTCATCACGTTTCCCACCAGTTGAGCGAGGAGAATGCATGGAGTGAAGTCTCACCTAGGTCAAAAACTTGGTGATATGGCGCGAGGTATGACATGCGTCTGAATAAATTTTGATCAATAGTTTTGGAATTATTCATTGATACTTCCAGGTAAGTAATTTGGAATAACCCTGTATTTTATTTCACGATAACAGTTCATCTGTGCACAAACATTTCTAAAGACAATTTGAGCTAGATATCCTTTGTTTGTTTGTTTGTTTGTTTGTTTGTTTGTTTGTTTGTTTGTTTGTTTGTTTGTTTGTACACTCCTGTTCATAAAATCCAGAACACCTTGAAAGACTAGAGATAGGAAGCTCATATTCCCAGGACTAGTGCATTAATATGTTCTGAAGAAATGATTAGCATTTGAACCATGTCGGCCCTCAGGTTCAAGGTCCACATCAATATCTCGGCGCACCACCACCGACTGGTAAAATGTGCCTGCGGCTCTCGTTGTTGTTATAAACCGAAGGTAATGGATCAGTGTGACTTGAGCAGACATGCAGGATGCCTTTCAGGTGTATGCGAAAACCGTACCATCAAATGAGTTTGAAAGAGGACGCTTTATTGGCATGACCATACGTCCAGGAAATTGCTGCTCGTGTGGGACGAAGTGTGTCGGCAGTGCAACAGGTGTGTACAGAATGGTTCGCCGAAGGCCGTAGAACATGACGAGATGGGTTTGGTCGTATCTCCCAGTCCACCCATCAAGAAGATCAACACCCCGTCCAAATAGCATTGCAGGACAGATCTGTGTTCTCCTCAGCTCTGGCGCAACAGTGGAACAGTGTAACACATCGTTCACTATCAGGAGTGACAATCTGTCGCCGTTTATTACGGTATGGGTTACCAGCGCGTCGTCCATTTCTGCACCTACCTTTGACTAATGTGCATAAACATGCTAGACTGCAATGGTGTATGGAACGACATAACTGGAGACAGGAATGGCAGCAGGTAGTGTTTTCGGACTAATCCAGGTTCTGTTTGTTTGAAAATGATGGCCGCATTTCAGTTTGCCGCAGACAGGGGGAGAGGCATCATATTGACTGCATTCACACAAGATATACAGCGCCAGCTCAAGGCCTTATGGTGTCGAGTGCTATTGGGTACAACCAGAAATCACATTTGGTGCATGTTCAGGGCACTGTGACCAGTTTGACCTACGTGAATGACATCCTGCGACCCGTAGCCATACCCTTTCTGCACGACACCCCAGGCGCCATATTTCAGCAGGACAATGCGCGACCACGTGTTGCTGCACGAACACGTGCCTTCTTGTTCACAGAATGTCAGACTGTTGCCCTGGCCTGCCCAATCACCGAACTTGTCGCCAGTCAATGTGTGAGAGATGGTAAAACGATGGGTGCGGCACTGTGACCCAATGCCAACCATCAAAGATAAACTGTGGAACCAGGTGAATGCAGAATGGATGGCTATACCCCAGGACGCCATTTGCGCCTTATACGTGTCGATGCCATCACGCATGGAACAAGTTATCGGTGCCCATGGAGAACGCAGTGTCTACTAGGCAACAGGACACATGCTGAACCTGGGTGACTGAAATGCTAATTGTTTCTGCAGAACATACTAATGAACATATCCTGTGAATATGAACTTCCTATCTCTAGTCTTTCTAGGCGTTCTGTTTTTTATGAACATGAGTGAATTTATGTACGTATGTATGTCTATCCCTTAGTCCCATTTCCTGTTCTGGAGTCAGAGATTGGGTAAGATGAAATTAAATGGCATGGTTTTTACAGCTGGTTGCCTTTCCTGATGCCATCTTTGGTTGAGGAAGCTAGATATTGTTTGCTTGTTTGAAATGTGATATATCTTACAGGCAGAAAAAAGTTTAGTGGTTTTAGTCATAAAACAGTGATATTGGCAACATTAAATTTTATTCAGAATATTAAAGTTAGCGATGTAAATATAGGTCAATTCCACCTCAGTTTACATGTCTAATGACATAGAGGTGGAATTGACGTATATTTACATCCAAGTGATTCAGATTGTTAAAGAGGCTATGGAAGAGTCATAAAGTATATAAATTGAAAACATTACTGTGTAAGGTCCAATTGTATTGGTGTCTTGACAAATAGGGCAAATTAGTTTTATAATATACTTCATGGCATTACATAAATTTTATCTTAAAAATATGTATGTGTTAACAACAGTAGTCTGAAAGTGAGTGAAACTTTGCAGTTACATACTTTTTCTTTTAACATCACGGCAGTGTATCCCCTCGCTCCTTTTTACGGAATCTGATAACCTGTTTTATGTTGTGTTTGTGGATATTGAGTGTGTTGCAAAGATTATTTTTGTACTCCGTCTGGAAATAGAATTTCATTTCTGTATTTGCCTGTGAGTGAGTGAGTGAGTGAGTGAGTGAATATGGGGTTATTGACTAGTGCCAGTACTAGGATTGAATCTTGGGATCTCTCAATCATTCATCCACAACTGAGATGGTTAGACACTGACTTTATAACACTGTAATCTGCATTCATATCTAATAATTGACATTTCCAGGGGGTGCATTCTGGTAATTCTACTCTTGATATGACACTTGAAGATTAAATAGATTATTATATAAGGATTTTAATTTTCAATTTTTAAAATGATTTTAATTACTTCTTTTCAGCAAGCAAGGTGCAAGGAACTTCCAAGGTATGATACCAGCTCACCAACAATAAATGGTAGAACAACAGTAATAGGTGATGGTAATTGTTGCAGTCGTATGTCCTAATATCAAATTTGCGACTGTAAATTACTCTTGAAAAGTAATTTCAACAGTGATGAGACTAAAGGGTTCTAGTTTATCTATGGCAATATGGCTGCTGGTATAGTGAAGTATACCTTTTCATTTTATGGTAATTACTGTTTAATTTTAGTTACAGAAATTTGTGAACAAACGAGATAACCTCGTTCTTCAAATTTCTCTTGAATAGAATGTTGTTTTCATTGTTCATAATTTTATCAAGTGACTTGATGAAGGAAAGAGTATGAAAATTTGATACATCCTGTACCTTCCCTTGTTAGAGGGAATATTCTGTACCAGGAGAGAAGTGGGGAATTTCTTTTGCTTTTGCAATCTCAACTTCTGTTTTAGCAAATAAATTATTCAGTCAGAATGTCAATACATTTTGAAGATAAAACATAGGTTGTACTTTTCTACCAAATGAATAGGAGGAGGATAAAGAAATAAAGTAAGAAAACTTGGTTACCAGGAAAAGTAGAGCATAAATAAAATTTATCTTGGTGAGTTTTGTTTTGAAGTATGATGATTGACTAACAATATTTCTTTTGGTTTGAAGCAAAAGCCCAAATTCAGTAAGATTAAAAAATTAGTGTTTTATAGATGATTTAGCAGTAATATTGGTTATTAAGAGCCTCCGTGGCTCAGACAGCAGCGTGTCGGCCTCTCACCACTGGATACCGTGGTTCAAATCCCGGTCTCTCCATGTGAGATTTGTGCTGGACAAAGCGGAGGCGGGACAGGTTTTTCTCCGGGTACTCCGGTTTTCCCTGTCATCTTTCATTCCAGTAACACTCTCCATTCTCAATTCATCACTACTATCAGTCATTAATAAATCACTTTGGGAGTGGCGACCCCATCGTACTAATAGCCTATATCTGCTTCATTCATTCCATCCCTGACCTGGTCAATGACTGGAAAACAGGTTGTAGGTTTTCATTTTCATTTTCATTGGTTATTAAAACTTTTTACCTATCTGTTTTGTTACCTTCCAGTATTTATCTGTGGGTTGTGTTATATTAGTGAAAGTGCCTGATAATGCTGGAACTTCACTTTATTCTTCTCCCCTGCCCTTATTTTACCTGCTTAAAATAAGTATACTACTTATTCCAGTATTTGTACATATGTATTTATTTCTAAAGTATTATTCATCTTGTTCTGAAACAACCACTGCATTCATCAGTCCTTCATAATTCTGCTAGAGCATTGTTGATAATGAATATTACATGTACCAACATATTTGACCACAGCTTCTTCATACTTTTCTGTTGACCGGAAGTTTTAGTATATGAAGCTGTATATATATATGTGTTCTTTTTTGTGCTCTGGTTTGCATAATAGATGGTTATTATGTTTTATATTACTGACCATTGTTTTGACTGTGATAAATATTAATATGTTTAGTTAAGTTATTTTTGGACTACTTTCATGTGATAGTTTTGTGTGTGCACACATTTCGAATGGATAGTATGTCTAACTAATATACTGTCAGTTGCATTTCTTATTTAAATAATCTTAGTAAAACAAATTTAGATTTTCATTTTTCTTCAGCTGCTTTTAGTTGCCTATTCATTTACTCATACATTGCCTCCAAAGTTATGTCATGCCCATGTGTCACTCATAAAGGGTATTGTAATTGCTGGTCCATTGTGTCTTCTTTGCTGACATTCTTAGTGTACAGTTTCTGCTGATACATTGACTTGAATGATCTGTAGACCTTAAATTATAGCCTAAATGTCTTGTGGCTTTGTCTTCAGCAAATGATTTCTGGAGAGCGTACTATATTTTGAACAAAGTACAATATGTCTCCTTCTACCTTATCTTGAAATGTAATCATTGACCAGTTGTTCAGTCAACATTTTTAAAGTTTATTTTTTAAATAATTATTTTAATTATTTCTGAAATTGTTATGAGTTGGTATCTGTTAACTACAAATGCACTTTTCTCTTGTTATCACACTTGAGATTTTTATACTTAATTTAATATTTCATCACAAACACATTGAAATCACAATTACAGAAGGTGTATATTTCCATGTCAGAACACTAAACATTGTTGCTAATGTAATCAGCAATATTACGCTTTAATAGTTACTTCTTTTTGCTCATTCTTGCTCCATCTACCATATCTATAGTGTTACAAACACAATATTACCAACCAGCTGTTGTGGTTCATTTATCCTCAGTCTGTGCTATATCCAGAGTAGGGAAGTAATTAAGTAAAAGTAATTGAATTATTTGTAATTTGTTTCTTTAAGTAAAATTGTAATAGTTAGATTCTAGTAATTGTCACTTTCTAGTAACTGATATACATAGCATGAAGCAGAAAAGGGAAAGAATGAATTATGATGAAGATAACTTTTTAAGTTCTACCACAGCAGAACCAGTAGCTTTAACAGATCTGAATGAGGTACTTTCTTACCTCTCCATTACTTCCATATTTATAACAACAATGTTCTTAAAATTAATCACAGGTATTCCTTCAAGTGCTCCTGTAGAGTGTCTTTTCAGTAAATGAACAGATTAACTTTCCCTGAAAGACATCGAGGCTTAGCGTTGAGAATCTTAGGAACCAATTCATTTATTTGTGAAGTAAACGGCAAATTATTTGAAAGGCTAAAAGTCATTAAGTAAAATAAAAATGGTGGGAAAAGATAATTTCAAAAATCCCAAGGTAACATTAATACCAACACTAGCTTTTTACTGCATCCATACACGTGACGCCTAGTGATGATAGCCACTTAATGTCTCTACTCTAAATAAAAACAGGAAACAAAACAGAAAATACACAAAATGAAGTAATATCTCCCATACAAACTTTGTGTTATTCCAGTCCCATGTAAAAAAATGTCGCTGATTTCCATAAGGCTAGCATTCTGTAAAATAATTGTAATTTTACTGATTACTTGTTGAAAAAATAATTTGTAATTATAATTGGGTACGATATTGCTCATGAAGTGTAATTCAGCCCAATTATTTTTGTCTTGTACTTTTCCCATCACGGGCGGTATCCATGGTGTAGGAAATACATATTCTACAAGCAACGGAAGAGTTAATTTTAAATTTTTATACCCGCAGATGAGTCTTCTCTTTGTTGGAAGTTTCCTCCTGGTCTACACTGTCTTTTAGTTTTATGGATTGAAAATTATTTTGGTATTTGCAATTAATCTGCCATTATAAATTACTGGGACAGTAAGTTCATACATTACTCTTAGTCTCTTTTGATTTTTCTCGACTAGACTGAAATATATTTGGACATTGATTCTAGCAATAGTAAACTAAATCATACAGCCGTGGTCCATCTTTTCGTTACTTGATCAACTAAGCATTTCCTATTCATTTGGTCAACTGTGTCGACTCCTCCTGTTGCTATGTTGTAGTCTAAAACCATGCATCTGAGTGGCTCAGGCGGTTGAGGCGCTGGCCTTCTGACCCTAACTTGGCAGGTTCGATCCTGACTCAGTCCGGTGCTATTTGAAGGTGCTCAAATACGTCAGCCTCGTGTCGGTAGATTTACTGGCATGTAAAAGAACTTGTGCGGGTAAAATTCTGTCACCTCAGCGTCTCTGAAAACCTTAAAGTAGTTTGTGGAACGTAAAGTAATTATTACATTATTATTATTACATGTTAATTGACCAACTTCGTCCATCTGGACCTGGGTTAGTAATGATCATCAACCATCATCAATCGGAGTTCCCATTACTCCTCTATATTTAGAATTCCATCATTCTGTTCGTTAAAATCATGGGACGATACTTTACAAACTCCATTCTTCTGTCACTGAAACTTAGGATATTTCTCGTTAGTATCCAGAATAATTCTTATTAACACTTTGATCTTGAATCATATGCTGATACATGCCTTTTATGAATTTTTCTTACACTAATTTATGTATATAAATATATTACATAAGTACAGTTATGCACGTATCTCTTTTAAATGTTTAATATTTTACACTTTAATTCTGTGTTTACTCATTAATTGCTGTAATTTATAATTTTATGTTCAGTTATCTTCTTTCAACCTTTTACACTTTAATTTTAAACTCAAATCTCAAACAATACCTTAATAAAGAATGAAAAGACTTCTTTGGAGAAAAAAAGTGCTTCATCCCAAAATCTTCTATATCTTTTTATTGACCTATTCCCGTTATATACGATCATTGATTTTCCCATAAATGTTACTTGTCATGATGCAACGACAGTATCCACCATTTTTGTTCCTGTCTTTTATATATTGCCTCGTAATAGGTCTCAGCATTTTACAAGAATATTGTAGGCTCCCTCGATTTTACTATTATTCTGCACTAAGAAACAAGAATAGAATTTCCTGATCATCATCTGGGTCCTCTTCCAAAAGTAGCATGTAGGCAACAAGATCCATTGGACAGAAAAAAAAAAACTGTTAAACATCATATCATTGCAAAGGTAGTATGTAGCATAAGCCTCAGACCTCTTGCCTCGCATGTGTCGAGTCTTAAAAACCAAGCCGTGAAAGTACTCTTTGGATGAAGAAGAAATTTTGTATGAAGATTTTGCTCTTTGGCCATTGTACTTTCTGTCCACCTAGTTTTACCATTTGTACCAACATGTAAACTACTTTCATCCTTTCTTTCAGCTTTACTTTTATTTTACTCTGAAAGATTTTTTGTTTCTGAGTCACTACCATGGTTAATTTATTTTTCTTGTTATTTCCCATGTAACTGATCAATACATTCTTGTTTCATTGAGGCTTTTTACTGAATCCATAGAAACATTCACAGACTCTTATTTATTTTATTGCTATTTGTTTTATGTCTCGCCAACACAGGCCTTACGGCGATGATGAGATAGGACTGGGAAGGAAGTTCAGTGGTCTTAATTAAAATACATCCCCAGCATATGGCTGGTGGGAAAATCGTAAACCATGGAAAACCCTTTTCAGGGCGGGTGACAGTGTTGTTAGAACCCACCATCTCCTGAATGCAAACACAAAGCTATGTGACCCAAACTTGCTCAGTCTTTGCAAGGTCTCTTCATGCATGTGTTTGCTGAATTTGGCCTTACAGTCAAGTTGCAGTGCATAATATCAGATAATTGCTGATAGACACAATATTTTTCATATTGATCTTGTTATTGACTCACAGGAGATAAATTATACTTATATTTTGATTGGTAAACCTGGACCTACATGCACTAATTGGTTAGATCTAAACACTGTGTTAGTAGTTTGGTGCAATATAATTGCCTTGAAAACTTAAGACGAAATTCTGAAATTGATTTAGGACGTATTTTAAAGGTATATATTGTTAAGGTGGGGCTGCCTAGCCAAGTTGGTAAAAGTGTGCTCTGTTCACCCGAAAGTACACGAGTTTTAATTCCCCATTAGAAAATCAAAAAATTTAAGAAACAATATTTCCATTTCTGAAGTGGCACATGGCCCTAAAGTTCACTCAGCCTACACCAAAAGTTAATTCCTAGTAGCAAAGGCAGTTGGGCATAGGGCTAACCACTCTATCCCACTCAGTTCTGAGATTATGGAAAGTTGAAGCCTATACCTTCCACTGCTCCAAGGATCTTCATGGCCTGTACGGAGATGGCTTTGCTTTTTCATATTATGATGAAAGAAAAGTGAAAGTAAGTTTTCCATAACCTCTAGGTCTAGAGCTAAAAAATAACTTGATTATAGTCCGTGGCTATTTTTGGCAGTTATTCTCATTGTAAATTTTTCTCCTTGTTTATAGCACATTTACTCCGGCCAAACACTGATATAATCTGGCAGCAACCTGGTTTCAGTTATACATCAGTAATGATTTTATGATATGTTTCACAAAGACTGTGTAAAATACAATGAAATTGATAAACATCATAATGCTAACTCATGAAGTTTAGGCAACAGTTAGTCTTTCTTTTTTTTAATTTGTAGTTTAACATTTTTCATAGCATTGCATTTTTAATCAATGTAGGTCATTTAAATGTGACTAGACTTCCTTTTTATTTTATTTTTCCCACTTATTTAACTTGCTCTCTAATAATAATTAATTATAAGGGTTGTTCAAGTAGTGGTGACAAGAGACTTTTTGAAAAGTTTCAAACACCTGAGAAGTGTAATCACAGAAAAATGGGAAAAGATAACTGTGGAAATTGGAAAGAGAGTACAACTAGCAAATGGCTTACAACAAAGTGTAAGAGATATACTGTAGAATCAAAAAGTTTAAAGGAAATGCAAAGTAGTTCTATATTTGGCTTATTGCATACCAGTACCAGTATTGATGCATGTAGCAGGACAGCAAGAAAATGAGATGAGAGTAGTGTTCAGGCATCTGATATGAAATTCCTTAGAGATATCGCAGAGAAGGCAAGAAAAGGTAGAATCAGAAATTAAGAGATTAGAAAGGGGATTGGAGTTTTAAACCTACAGGACAGGAGAGAAACAAGCAAGCTAAAATGGTATGGACACATGATACAAATGGGGAACACCAAGCTCCAAAGTAAGTATTCATGGAGAAACCAACAGAAAAGAGACCAGAAGAGCTAGAAACTCAAATGAAAGAAATTGATTCTTACAGTGGAGGAGGGTATAGAGAAGAGAGGAGAAAGAAGAAATATTGGAAGCGGGAAAAAAGAGGTGGAGAGACTGGCAACGGTGGAGGTCCTTGATTCATAACCTTACCCAGGAGAGAACTGGAAATGGTGGGAACTGAAGAAGAAGAAGAAGAAGAAGAAGAAGAATTCTCAGTTGAAACATAGACTGCTGCCTGGAAAATTACACTATATGTATCGGGCAAATTCCACTATGTCAGAACGATAGCATACTGATGATAGTTTTACAGTGTCTGTAGATAATCACCCACATTATTCGGACACTTGTCCCAAAGCTGAAGAAGTTTCTCTGTACTGTCTACAATAAAGGACACTGGTTACTGTTGAATCACTCTTCCAGAGCTTCAGTTGTCTGTGAATATCTGTCTTGCTTAAAAGTGTAATTTTTTAAAATGCAGTTTGTAGAGATGTAACAGGACTCTCATAAAATGCTATATTAAGGTTTAAAAGTTTCACCTGAATATTTCTGAGCAAGCTCAATAGATGAGTTGGTAAATTTATATTTCCCCAAACTTTTCAATGTGAGCCTACCTCTTAGAACTCTTGCTGTATGTGCAGCATCGTTAAAAGCTCTAGTATGAAATTGCTTCCACATTTTTTATAATTGCTGCATAATTTTCAGAGAAGACTACATGGAATATCTGCCCATGTTGTGGTTAAGATTTAAACCATGGTTCTGTACACAATTATTTTTGTGTGTTACTGTCTCCCCTAGGGGTGCTGGGGTGTCTTACCCCCACAGTACGTTTTTCCAGATAGTAAGTCATACAGGTACCAAGTTTGGTTGAGAGCTATGCTGGAATTTACAAACATTACATCCATAATCTCAATCATTTTAGATATTTTCTTTTTCACCCCTTCTTTCCCCCATGCTGATGGAGGATGAACTTGGACTTAAGTGGCATCCAGAGTGTTACTATTCATTTTGGTGATCCTGAATACTATGGATTCAACACAAATATCGGTCATTTTGTAATATTTTTTACATGTAACACCCTCCCCACCGCAAGGGGTGTTTTACCACCACAGCATTATTATTATTATTATTATTATTATTATTATTATTATTATTATTATTATTATTATTTTCAGATAATAAGTGACATGTGTACCAAGTTTGGTTGAGAGCTATGCTGGAGCATAAACAAATTCATTCATAATCTGCGTCAGTTTTTACCTTTTCTTTTTCACCCCTTCTCCCCCTTCAAGCCGATGGGAGCTGAACATGCACTTACACATCAGGAGTGATGTTATTCACCTCAGCAACCCCGAAAATTATGGATTTAACACTAATGTTGAATTTTTATTATTATTATTATTATTATTTTTATGTCATCCCCTCCCCACACCCCCAGTAATTTTTTCTAGATAGTCATGTGTATGAACTGTGTCTGGCCAGGTTCCCATACCATAGTATTGGAGTAGACCATGCAGCCAGCGACTCCACGCTGAATATCAGGCAGTGGTTAATTAACCTGACAAACAAGTTTGGTTGAAATAGCTTCATGCATTCCAGAACTACAAGTGGAGCATACTCACTCACCCACATACACCCACATAGGCAATATTTGATTATGACTACTCAAAGTTGACTGAATTTAGAGCCCTATCAATGCTTCATGGCTTGTCTGCAAGTAATTTTGGAGAGAATTAAACAAAAGTGAATCAGATGAGTCCTGGAGAACAGCCAGACGGACTGGACAAAGCTGTTTTTAGTATATTTTTTAAATATGATGATGGTTTAAGTACCCCTTCTCAGGAGGCCCTTATAAGCACCAACATTATTACGACTCAGCTACTCAACCATAGTATTCTTATCCCTTCTCCTCTAGGAGCAAAGCGACAGTGCGTTAGGCACTTCTGTGCTGTTTCTACTACAAGCAGTGACCTTGAACAATTAACCCAATAGTAAGACTTTAGGGTCGAGTAATGCTATGAACATCCCGCAAGAAGAGCCTACTGAAACTCAACCATTCACAGAGACCAATATCAGTTAACATGGTTTAAAGCCCATTCCGGGGCTCACTGCTCACTGCACTCTTCAACCCTGCATGTCGACTGAGAGGAGCATATAATGCAAGGAAGCAGCAAGCATGTTAGTGAAATATTAATATTTTATGTATATTACATAACTGAAAGTGTGAAAATTGTTTATAATTTTCAGTGTACTTAACAATGCCCCTGTTTCATTCTAAATTTAGGGAGTGCCAAAACTTTACACAGCCAAACTAAGGAAGTTATTCATAATGTGTATAAATTCTTGAAAAACCAAACACATCCTGCTGGAAACATATGCACTATTTAAAAGAAAATTGCTGAAGCAATGGGTATGTCGAAAACATCCATGTGCAATGTAATACGGGATGAATTAGATGATTTTGATAAATGCGTGGTCAGGCGTACGATTCATAGTTTTCATAATACCAAAGATGGGAGACCAACACTTGAAATGATCCATAGGAAACTGGTTGAGGATATACAGTTTAAAGGTGGTGTAAAAACACTAAACTTGATAGTTTGAGGCCAAGGTTTGCAATGGACGAAGTCATGCATAGAATATTCATGGAGAATCGTAATCTATGAGCTTCATATCCGTATTGATAATTCACACAAATGCAAAAAGGAGAATAATTCCACCTAATTGATACTTGTTTATTATTATTATTATTATTATTATTATTATTATTATTATTATTTAAGATACAGGACCGGTTTCGACCCTAGCAGGTCATCCTCAGCTGAGCACAATATACGTATAATGCATCGTGCAATTGCAAACATTACCATATCTAAAAAGGAATATCATGTGACTGTAACATGTCAGGTTGTACTCATGAGTAGGGTATTCGTCACATTGGAAGTTAAGTATATGTTATTATTTATCTATGTGATATACGTGAATGCACATCTATGAGAAGTGAATATTCCTGAACTTAAAACTAATTTATAAGTATTCATAAAATAACAACATATGCGTAAAACACTTTCATCCTTTAAATGTTTGAGTTTATGGCTTGCACTCTTTCTTGATTCTTCAGTCGAAACCGGTCCTGTATCTTTAATAATAATAATAATAATAATAATAATAATAATAATAATAATAATAATAAACAAGTATTGATTAGGAGGAATTCTTCTCCTCTTTGCATTTATACTTATGGAGAAGCCTGACATAAAGCTCCTACCTGTACAGTAAATAATGTGATACCGACAAGAGGGTAGGCCTATTGTTCGTACTGATGAGACATATTTGCATTGTTTGCACACTACGCGAAGCGCTTAGACTGCCGGTTCTCTTCATGCACTGAAGTCGCCTATCTCGAAAGGGCAAAGATTAATAGTGGTACATGCTGGTTCAAGTGCAGGTTTTATTCCAAATGCTTTGTTGGTTTTCAAATCCAGCCAAACGACAGGGGATTATTACGATATTATTACAATGTGATGAACTACAGAAACTATAAAAAAAATATCCTACAGAGAAATTAATTTCTAATTTGCCATCCCACTCTGTAGTTGTGGTTGATAATGCCTCGTGCCTAATGTCCAATATGAGCGCACATGCACATCATCTTCCCGAAAACTGTTATGGAGGATTGATTGACTGATAAGGGTATTCCGTTTTGTACAGAGATGATGAAACCTCAACTCTACACTTTGATTAAATCCCATAAACCACACTATAAGGCATATAAAATCAACAACTACTTGCTGCCTATGGACATACGATATTGCGTCCACCACTGTATCATCCACATTTGAACCAAATCAAAATTCTTTGGGCTCATGTTAAAAATTATGTAGCACACAAAAGAATGTTACTTTCAGACTTGATGAAAGAACATTGCTGATCGAAAGAATTGCGTCAACTGGAACAGAAGAATGATAGAGTTGATGTAGGCACGTAATTGATATTGAGAAGAAGTACATTGAGAACGATCATTTAATGGACGAAGTATCAGACCGCATAATCATTAATCTTTGGAGGGGGGTGGTGGAGGTAATGACAGTGGTAGAGAGTGTTTTAGTGATGCCAGTACCAATAGCATAGAGGACAGTGAAGGCAATATGAATGGCTTTCAACCTCTTGCAGATAATGCGGACTAGGAACAGGCTGTTAGGTAAATTTACTGCTATTTTCCAATTAATTCTTAATCTCATTATTTCATTCAGTGTTTTTTCTTCTGCAACTCTAACAATATCATTATGCTACAGGTTACTGTGGCCAAGCTCTGGTTATAACTATAAGTAAGGCATTACATACACGTGCTGAGATCTCACTCGAACCCTGGGGACACTCCAGCTTGCAAGGCTGGCTGGGCAGACGGTTTGGGAAGAACTGCTGGCAGCAAGCCGATTTAATGAAATGGGAGGGGCATATGCATATGCGTGACATCACTACTTGCAGCCATGACGTCTATACTTTACAATAGGGGTTGTGCACCTATATACAGAGGTTCTAAATATGTATGTACACTTGATTCATTTACTCATTTTTCATCCTGTGTTGTCCTACACAATCTGTACACTGACATACCAAAAGGGTCATGGGATAGCAGTATTTACACGTAATAGTCTGTGGCACCACCATACTGTGACTTCTTTGAAGTGCCCGCACCTGTGATTAAAAACACATTATTAAATATACATGTTTTGGCCCTATAAATAAAATAAGAATAAAAAGTTTATAGAAATGCTCTAGATAAAACACCACATTAAAAGTCCATAAGGAAGAATTGATCTTGAAAGCTTTCAACTTGTCATAATATGAACTGTTTAGTGACAAATACTATCTTTCAGTTAAATAAATGATTTTCCATTGTGGGGTATCAAAACATATTTCCATCAACATGCATAGCGCGTCTGGTGGCCATGGTCACTGAGACATCAAGTATATACCACATTATGGTCTGATACTATGGTTAGACGGTTTGAGTCCCGTAGGTTAAAAAAACCCAAAAAACATTAGAATGTTGACCTGCAGGGTAGGAGAGGTGTTAGTGTACAATTGTTAGTCATTAGATTGTATGCCAAAAGCCTGGATTAAATTCCAAACCTTTTCGGAATGTTCATATAGAGTGAGATCACATGATGCTCTTATGTCTCCTTTACTAGAAAAATACAATGAACCTCTCACAACCACTACTTTTGTACTTTTTTAAAAGAATAATATTTCTATCAGTGAAGTTACATGGGTTACAAGACGAATTAAATGACGACGATCATCTTGAACTATTTAGTGAAAAATACTATCTTTCCATGAAATGAATAATTTTTTCCATTCTGGCGCACGAAAACACACTATCTCCATGGTTAGCATAGCCTGCTTGGTGGCGATGATCATTTAGGCGTGCTGGCTAAATTATTGGATACCATGGTTAGTCCCGTTGATCGAAAAAAAATACGATCAGAATGTTGGTTGGCAGGGTAGGAGAGGTGGTGGTATACATTTTCTAATCACTTGACTGAATGCCAAAAGCCTGGATTAAATTCCAAACCTTTTCACAGTGCCTATATGACACTGTTGATGGTGATTTGTCCATTGGATAGGACATAAAACCTTGAACAAAACCTTTGGTGCTATTAGACAGAAGGAAGCCATGTGTTGGCAGAGGTTTCACTCTCTCCCTTCCAACCACCATATATCCTGTTATTAATTTTATCTCATTAACTCCTCTGATGAGGTTAATGCCAGGAAGGGCATCCAGTTGTAAAAACTTGCTATGAAGATTCATCTCACTTCATACCTGACCCCGTATGGGTTGGACAAACAAGTATGAGGAATGACATCTTAACAAGTGTTGATCTCGGATGTTTCGTTGTAGGTGTTTCTGACATCTTAACAAGTGTTGATCTTGGATGCTTCGTTGTAGGTGTTTCTATGGTAGAGACATATTTTGGCTGAGATAGAATTTCGTACTCTTGGTTCTTTCTTAAAAAAATGCCTCTCATTCAACGAGGTGAGGTTGTCATTTTGGTGCACGTAATAACATTAACGCCATCTATTTGCATAAGACTTAACCAAGTTTCACTCTCTGGTTTGAAGCATTTGTGATTGGAGCTTTGGACTTAATTCCACCGGCTATACATTCACAGAAATAAGCTAGTAGAAATCTTTCTAGAGAACATGAGGTTGATGAAAGCATGAGGTCTCACTTGAAAAGAATTTTCGATTGTCAAAGGTTGTATGACTTTGGTGTGTTAAATCAACAAGTTTCAAGTGAGCCGACCATGCAATGTACTAAAACTCCACAAGGAAGACAAAAGGAGTAAACAAAGGCAAAAGTGGCAAATATGAAATATTCAATTACAGAGACAAAGAAGCTAAAGAAAGATGAATTGAGTCAAGTTAAGTCACAGGAAAGAGAGAGTAATTATGTAAATTTGCAGACTGAACATAAGAATTTCAGAAGATGTGGAGTAAAAGAAGACAGGCTAAATTGATCATGTTGGAAGAAGAAATCATGACTGCGCATTATACTCTTTTCACAGTAGATCAGCTACTTATAATCACAAATAACCGTTAGCTAGAAAAGTGATCTTGCTTGGTATAGACTTCCGACAATGCCTGGCAATAATTCCCCACTGTTACAGAACCGCTGTTATCCAGTCAAGTTTTAAATATTCTACTTTATGGCTCAAAATGAATATTTAACTTCACTAAAGAGCTTGTAAACTTGGAAACAGAGAAGTAGGCCAAATGGCACTATTGGGATTCAAGAAAACCGGATTTCAAAAAATATTCTCCAGGATTCACTTGGTTTACCTTTTCATCCAAGTGAGAGTACAGTGTTTTCCAGAGTAGCAATTTTTTGCCCAAGAAACAAACAAGTTAACTTCATCAACCAATAGGTTCTGAGTAGCTTTAAAGGTGACCAAATAACAGTGTAAATGGAACGAGATTGAAATCTACGGAAGCTAGACAAAAATATTGTTCATGCAAAAGTTCAGGTAGGCTCAGCTTCGAGAAGAAAGTGTTCTATTTGAAGATTATATTTAGCACCTATGAATGCAGGAATACATTTGTTTTTAAATGGAGGCAATTTTCTCTAAATTTAACAATGTATAAGCTACCAAGACCAACTTTAAAGTTGGTATGAATCTCCCCATTCCAGTGGTTTAGACAGTTGTACGTAGCTTTTTCAAGAATATAAGATCCACAGGCTTCAAAGTACAACTCCAAGTTACAAACTTCACTCCCTGCCCTACCGTCAGGTCATGATGTGTTCTAAGATGTTCAGGCTCTTACCCACACTAGACACTACAGGTCCAGGATTATATAGGAAGCTGTGAAAATACGTAGAAATCCTAACAATTTCAACAGGGACACTGGCTATCAATTAAGTAATACGTAATTCGCAGCCATTAAGGATTTACGTACGCAGTTCTCTTCCCTGTCCTTTCACTATTGTTATCTTGTTTCGGTGTTTTCCAAATTTGTACGTTCCTAATCACCAGATGTTTCATTCAAGGCTTGTGTCAGAGTCATGCTTTCATATGTGTGTACACCAGTTACCCTCCCCTCCGCCACCCAGACCGATTCTGATGGTACCGTCAGCTTCCTCTTTGAATGCTAGCGCTGTACCTCATACAGTGAGCCATCTTGTAACGAATGAACATGCCACTTGCATACCTGCCAACTTTTATGGTTTATCCGTAAAATTTATGGAAATTGCAGCATTTTACTGTTTTATGGATGGACGGTGTCGTTTAACGATTTCGCGGATAAAAATTTGAAATGTTGACATTCGATAATCACTCCACTTCCATACAATCTATTGTTTGCATGGGTTGAAGGTAAGTCCACAACAGTCGATAACTCGTTCTTTGATGTGATTTGTATTTTTAACCTGTGATGTTTGGGATGGAATTGAATTTAAAGCCAGGATAACAGTTCTTCCGTGTGACAGGCTCTGCTCCACAAATTCTTTGTTCCGCTCCATTCGCTTGTTGTGATTTAACCCATATCCTTGACCACGTGAGTGGTGTTCTTTGTTCATGAAGTTGGCGTTCCTCCAGTGTTTTGGCCTTTTAAGGTTATGACATATTTTAATGAAGTGTTCAAGTTTTTGTGTTATAACTTTGTGCTTCGCAGTTTTGTGTATTCAATGTCTAATTACATTTGTTCCAGTGATTGTGTATACCGCTATTAACAAAGCCCGTTAAATTATAAAGAAGAAGAATTACATTTGTTCCACATGTGTGTACGTTTTTTTTTTCATGTGCATATTCCTTGTTCACGAGGTTGGTGTCGTGTTCATTTAATGGTTTAAGACTTTGTGAGCTTTGACATGTTTTACGAAGTGTTTTATGTGACGGTCAGTGGTGCAGGTTCCTTTGAATGTTTAAGTTTGTTCTCGGACTTTTTCATCCGCTATATTCCTATTGTAGATTATCATGAATAAATCCAATAAGAAACAGTACTTCCAGACATTTAAAGAATCATATTCTGTTGATTTTCCGTGCATACTAAAATGAAGAAAGAGAGAAAACTTTGCCTTTTGCACGGTTTGTTGGTGTGATATTAATATTGCATGTGGTGGAAGAAACTATTTACGTGATGATGAGTTAGTTATTGGCATTCAGACTTCCAACATAATGAATGATCTCCAGAATACAGATAAAACTCTTTTCTTTTCATCAGCGAGAAACTACTTTTGTACTGCCTGTGACTACATCATCAAGTTTCCACTCAAGGATGATGTGTTAAAGCATGCTCAAGTTGCTAGGTTAGACAAAATTGAAGATGCACAGTTTTCTGCCATTCGTTGTTTCTTGGAAAGTTTTCCTATCATGTTACGCAAGGAAGGGAATGAAACTACAGGTAAGGTGGTGAATGAGCTTCAGAGGCAGTTCATAGCTCTTCAGTTAGATGACACTTTGGTTGCAAATCGTGATGCTGCAAGTGATTCCAGTTGGGCACAAATATCAAGAATTCGTGGAGCCAATGGACTTCTTAAGTATAACCAAATTTCTAGAGTAATGCTGTCTATTCTCATCATACCCCATAGCAATGCAGAATGTGAACCTGACTTCAGCCTTGTGAAGAAAAATGGAACAAAGTTCAGATCATCCATCTCCAATGAATCTCTGGAGTCTATTTCTATTTTGAAGACCAGTAGTTCTGGTCCCTGTTATGACAATACATTTTCTCAAGACTTTTTGCAGGAAGCTAAAAAGGCCACAACTATGACTTTAAAGTCAAACTAGCATGTGATTTGCAGTATGTATTATATTATTTCTTGCCTTAGTTACATTAAACAAGTTATCTGCTGAATTTATCAAGGAAGTCCTGATACGTATGCTCCAAACTAATATTCACCACGCTTGCTGCTGTTTAACTCTTTGAGAGGGGTGATTTTTCATTCCTCGGTGAACTCGCCGAAAGAGTCAGGAATGATATTTCCTCCCTAATGCAGACTCGTTTAGAAACCGTTGTAGTTCTTCCTTTTCCGTTAGATGATGGCACATATCAGTATATTCTTATCAAGGAAGTGTCTAATCTCCAAATTTACTACTAGGAGCTGCGTAAAATTATTTGTTTTTGTGTGACGAAGATTTGTAAAATGTGAAGGCTGTGTCCGCACATCTCATACACATGTCAACAGCGATGGCGGACTTACGGAATGACGTATTTACAAATTATTGTGATCTAGCTGACTACATACATAGTTTAGGGAATGACTATGATTATGCCGAGTCACAAAGTGAACTGGACTTCAGAATAGTGTTTAAAACACTTCTAGTGAGGTTATAGTTGGTGAGAATGATTCTGAAAACAATTTTGTAAACACCACCAATTGCCAAGGTTAGAAATAATTCGGAATGTAACAAAGATTTTCACGGTAATATTGGTATTAACAATATCACACACTGCCATTATTCAGTGAAGTTACCTGTGATAGCGATTTACCATACTAACCACCCTACACTTTCGTCGAGACCTGGACTGAAACATGCCCCTCCTCATGTACCTTATATTTTGATTTTTAAGACTGTTATCACTCAAAATAACATAATTTTTATCCAAAACGACAGTCAAGAGTCTGTGCTACACTAAATACCATCAGTTAGTGTGTCATACTGATTTTTAGAACTACATTATTCGCTTTAAAACGTGGATTTTCATTAATTGTATTTTAAATTTTTGAAATTCATAATTTATTTTAACTACAAATGATTTTAGGTATAAAGTGCCATTAATTCAAAGGAACATTCCTTTTATGTAACAGAAAAAGGTTTCACTGAGAATGGATGTAAATTGAGAGAGTGATAAATTTTTTTCTAGATAGTTGCAAATCGGACAAAACGTGGGTGGCACTCTTGGCTAGTACCTAACAAATACACATGTACATGAAAACAGTCCAAAGGCGGCGGAGTATAAACACCATTCCAGAAAGATCGTGTGGCAAGCTGCCCAAATCTGAGAACCACCATTTCACGCAACTTAATAGAGAAGTCACCATAGGACCATTGTAAATTAACAGTTCAACACAACCTGTTACTAAAAATAAAAGGGAACTTTCAAGGAAGATAATCAACACAACAGACAATGAATAAGAAACTTGAAGACTGTTATACACATTGATTTGAACACAAGCAAGATCAAGCCACCTGGTGTTTTTACAAAAAGTGCCTAGTTACAGACTTTTAAGATTTTTTAAAATATGTTCAATTAGAAAATAAGTTTTTTATATTACCGTAGATGCGAATTGTAATTTAAGTACTTTTTTACACACCACATCACTAAAATCCCCCCCCAAATTTCAAGCGCTTTAAGCAATGGTTGTAAGTTCCCATGGGAAAGTAATTTAAGATTTTAATGTACTTCCTAATCAAATTTTCATCTAAGCTATTTAAAGACAGCTGAAGATGACCACTAAGTTGTTGAAAGATGTCCTGTATATTATGATAATGTTTTTATAATTCTGCCAAAAGGCAAGAAATAAAGTATTGATTAGGTGATGTTTTAAATTAATTTGTTTAATAATTTGTTGAAGCTGGGGTTACATCGAAAATCGGTAGGTTTTTTGTTGCGCGTGAGTTTTATTGATAGTCTTTTTCAAATGTTGGCAGGTATGCACTTGCACTTTCATTACTAAAGTCTAAATTAAAATCTTCATTATTGTAGAAGCCTTCCTCGTGAACCTTCGAGATTTTCTTCTGAAGACGCAAAGTTCTCTGTAAAACATAGAGAGTTTCACCTTGTTTTCTTGACATGGCATAAGCTCAAAAGCCCATACCATGTCTAATTTATATTTGCTTGTTCTTTTTGGTTATTACTCCACTATACAATGCAATTTACAAAGATGTATGAGCATCACTTACCAGAATCTGCTGGTTATTATACAGGTCATATTTCTACCACTTGTTATAGGATGTTGGATAGTATTGAAGGTGGTTTTTGTTTTTGTTTTGTTTTTTTCATTGTAAAATTTTTAACACCACTTCCTCACTTTGAAGAGGGGGAAAAGGCAGATATTGAAGTAAAGAAATCCTTATTTTGCATTGTGGTAACTGATGACTGTAGATGATGTTGGATACTTGAATTTGAAACCACAATCTCTTTATCTACTCCAATTGCTACGAGCTAGAAGTAAACAGGAACACAATAATAACAAATTTTATTATTAGTTGAAGTCTGTCTTGTAAAGACTTCATAAATTTCCCCCTGAAATGCTAGATTTTTGCCATAGATTTCACTGAAGAAGCTTTTTAGAAAACATGGATATGAAGAAGAAATAAGAAACGGTAGGTTTAGTCCCAAAAGAGCCAAATTGGAAAAGGATAGAAGAATAGACTTGGTAAGTCCACTTGTTTTGCTGTTGCTGGTTGGGCTTCATATCTCAAATTGCAAAATGTATCTCATATAACTCAAATTGCAAAATGTACCTTCTTAGAAGTGCTGTTGAGATAGTTTGTTCTTTGCAATCCAGCTATTATCCTCCCATCGTGATGCCATTAATGTCTTATTATAACATGATAGTTAAATCAGGCATCAGTTTAAGGGGTAGGAAAGTATTCCATCAAAAACAAAGTGAAATAATCAAGTCAGAATAAATCATAGAAATGACCAACTAAAGCCCAGTACAAAGTATGTAACAATGAAATAGTTTTAGATGTTAGGTAACAATTAATTAAAAGAAATAAAAATCACTAAGCTGTAATATATGTGTTTAAATACCTCCATTCAGACCACAGTTATTTAGTTCTCATTTGTTTGAGCTGTGAAGTCATTCACTGGAGGTGTATAGAATAACTTTTAAGGTTTCCAACATTCAACTGTACAGTTTCTTTGTTAGTTAATCATGTCAGGTTGAAAGGAAACGCATGTTAGGATACCTTAAGTTTCACAGAGATTGCACTAGCACTTCCAAGTTTTGCATGCCAGTTATTGATGGGTATTTAAAGTCTGTACATGAAATCTGTGAAGGAAGTGTCATAGATGGCTGGCCGATCCAAAGAGTAGCCATCACAAAAGGAACAAAGTGAGAGAAGGAGCATAACACATCGATGTTATACATTTCACTGTTGGTACTGAAGCAGGGAACATGTCTAAATGCAAAAATGAAACATGTTTCATACTGAATATAAGAAGCTACATACTAATATTTTTAAATAATGGTAACCTAAGGAAACTTCAGTGCATCTCTCCAGAGTTTTGGTATGTGTTCTGCAGATGGCATGTTAACTTGAAATGGTGTGTCACCGTAACTCGCTGCTTCCTTCTTGACTAGCTGGGAGAAAATGAAGGGAACATGCACTGTCAGACTCCACCCTTTCCATAGTGACATTGTGTGCGACCATACTCAACAGATTCCATGAACAGACTTTTGTAAATCTGCAGGAAGACCATTCCTCAGTCTGTGCTTTATTTCATTCTATCTCTTCTGTGACAGAATTCAGTTGTCAGAGCACTTATCTAAATAATTCCCCCCTTTTTCTCCTGGAGAATATTCCTAAAATGGGTATGTTAACTTGAAACTTCTTAATATAATATTGTTCAATAGGCTGAAAATACTGTTGTTAAGTAGCATTATCCCCCTATTCTTCTTCACATGCCTTGTCCTCCCAGAATGTTGGCAGTCAGTAGCATGGTCTGTTTCTTATGTCCCTATTGACTACTGTAATACTAGGAACAGTGAAAGGTCCAAGAATTATTATTATTATTATTATTATTATTATTATTATTATTATTATTATTATTATTATTATTATTATTATTATTATTTATTTCATCACCACCATCATGTAAATTTGAATTAAGGTGCAAGTATTATTTTTTTCTCCCACAAACTTAAGAACTGTTCCTTGGATATGATTCCTGTTTGAAAGACATTTTTGTTACAGTAGATCTCATTTCTATTTTTTATCATCACATTGATGTTACAAATTATAGAGATCAATATATTAATGTTGGAGTTTCTTATTTATTTGATTTTTTTATTTCTTGCTATTAAGCTATGGTTTTATTTATAGAAGTTTGTGATTTAGTTAGATGTAGCTTGTATAAATATATATATTATTTATTTGAACTAGAACAAGTTGTACAATAATTAAAGAACATTTAAAGAAAACTTACAGGTTGAAAAAGAAGGCTTGGATTGCAGAAAAAGTTGTTGAATTTGCCAAGATGTTTATAAGCCATATTTTCCAGTGTTATCTAACTATTCTGAATAACATGATCTTTGCAAACTCTCTGCCATTGATTTAATTGTGCTATACAGATGTACATGTAAATTTGAGGCTGCTTATCTGAGATGGTCAAGGAAAATGCGGTTCTTCCAGAAAGATGGAGGTTTTGATTCCCCATAAAAAAGTCAAAAGTTTAGAAACTACAGTAGTCTTCCATTTCTGGAGACACACATGGCGTTGGAGTTATCTCATCCTACTAAAGAAATGAGTATGAGGTTAATTCTATGGAACAAAGGCTGTCAGGTAGGGGCCATGATTACCTCAGCGACTTAGCTGCTAGCTTCCCACTCAGAAGGCTGAGGTTGAAATCCCGGTCAATCCTGGATTGAGATTTTCATCTCAAAAATCACATAGCTTCAGAAAAGGCATCCAGCCTTAAACCCCTAGCCAAAACTATAATGAACATGGGTGGCTCCAACAACCCCAGAAACAACTGGGATTAGCTAAAGGAAGTTGAAAATTTCTCAGGTATAGAGTAACATAATGAATTAAAATGCTCAGTTATACAAAGATTTGTATGTGCAATAAAGCAATATTAATGTGCAACTGCAAGGAAATCACTCTTTATTATAAATATGAGAACATTAGAATATGTCAGTTTATTATAGGACAAGAGGTACACATTTCATTTAATAAGCAAACATCTTCAGACCCAGGATATATTTGAAAACTGATATAAAGTATTTGGAAGTTATTATCTAAAATGTGTTAGGATGTGGTCTTCCCACTGAAAAAAAATTTGCTTATTTGTATGTGTACTCAGTTGTTGGCTCTCTTTTTTTTCCAGAGCAAAATGGTTAACATTTAAGTTAGTCTAAATTACTCCCTTTTATATAAACTAATATGTGTCCTAGCTTGTATGTCTATATCTTCACGGTACTGGTGGTGGTTGTTTCAAGAGGAAGTACAACTGGGCAACCATCCTCTATCTTCATTGTTATTCAGCTATGATTATTATTATCTATATATTTAAAACGCTTGGCTGATTTGTGTTACCATGAGTTTTTTCTATTTGTTTTACGTCGCACCGACATAGGTAGGTCTTATAGTGATGATGGGACAGGAAAGGCGTAGGAATGGGAAGGAAGCAGCCATGGCCTTAATTAGGTACAACCCCAGCATTTTCCTGGTGTGAAAATGGGGAAACCACGGAAAACCATCTTCAGGGCTGCCGACAGAGGGGTTCGAACCCACTATCTCCTGGATGCGAGCTCACAGCTGCGCGCTCCTAACTGCAAGGCCAACTCGCCCGGTACTGTGAGTTTGAGAGAATGGCTGAACCAATTGACATTGTAAAGTGTTCTGATGAAAGCTCTTAGCCTGCACATTTGCAGAGTGTCTTTAAAAGCATAAAAGTTTCTTGCAGTATATTTTTAAATTATTAAAGTAAAGTTTGCATTCTGATTGGCCAAAGCACTCGCCAGTACTTCAAGGCCACCTTCAGGCCCACTGCCGACCATGTGCATGACACGTATTCTAAAGGGCACACACGCATGCCCTGTCTGGTATGACATCTCCTCACTGTAGTCTACATAACTGAGCTGTCAGTCATGGACTCATGGCTTACCAAGAGTATTTCACGTTGTCTACACAAATATTCGTCGTCATTATTTTCCAGCTCCAGTTTCCTGGGTGTGGTGTACATGTGCTCGCTGTTTCATTCTGTCAGAGTAGATTATTATTATTCTGGGGATTTCTTGGAACACAGAGGTGTAAGAAGGTGGCAGGGTGAATGGGTGAACAGAGAAAATATCAAAGCATAATTTAAAACACTAAATTCTGAAATTTTCTTTCCTTTTTTTAAATTTAATAATCTGAATAAGCAACAACAATAACAGTTCAGGAGCTCGTCAGCTCATATAACAAGGCTGGACTATAAGTCCAAAATCAGGTACAATAGAGAAGATTATTGGCATAACATTTTATGAATGAATGAGCATGGTAGCTGTAAAGGTACATTATTTCAAAGAGCATATTTGCTCCACTCCATTACACTTTAGGAGACTGAGCTTCAAAATTTACTACAGTCCAGTCTCTTAAAGGCACAAGTTTCTTATCCAAATTTTACACTAGATAAACATAAAAAACAGTATTTACTGTAATTCCAGCTCGACAGTCTATTTATTACACACTTGTCAATGACTAATGAGACTTTAAATACGGGCAATAAGTGCCCGTTCTAAATGGCCTTAGTGTACAAAAGAAAAAGATTTAAGAGATCGGCCATGAACAAAAATGCTAGGAGGCGAAACACTTGCACTCCATTTGACATCTTTTGAAAAACACTTAAAATCATACATGGACTTATGGCTTTAACTTGCAGAGCCTAAGCCTATACAATAGAGGGTGACTAGATGGCAAAATATTAAGTTAGAAGAATTTAGAGTTTCAGAAGATCATAGTCACCCCCATACCAAGTTGAATGGGAATTAATAAAGGGTGAACACACTTTATTCCCTAAGTTACATATTTCCCAGCAGGGATTTAAATAGAGTTCTTAGACTTGCCAGAAAATTTACAATTAAAAGGTGATATTAAACTTTAGAATTTTACATTAAGAAAGAAGTTTGAAACCTTCCCCTCGAGTTAACTGTCTGGAGCTATCATATATTTAAAAGATGTCTGCCATTACCTTGAGCTGTTGGATCTTCCAACAACGGGCAAGGCTGCCCCTGCCCCTACTATGCCGATGCATACACGTAGACTGGAGCGGTGAAGATGACAAGAATGACCCAAAAGCACCCAGCTTATATAGCAACTCAAGGGGATGTTCCTGAACTCTCTTGACCTAGGCATAATGCCTGCACACACACCCCACTTTTAATTGGCTACAAAAGTATATACAAAATTTCTGATTGGTCCATAACATAAGGAAGAAGGAAGCCTTAGAAGTGCTGACAACCTCAGCACATAAAAAACAATTTACAAACACTTCAGGTTTATAAACATATAGAATAGATTTTTCCCTTGAAAAAATAATAGTCCATCCTCTTGCCAGAGGGGGCACATAAATCGATAGTAGACACATCTAAAGACTAAAGGTCCAAACTTCTTCAGATACAGTTTGATTCATAACACAGATGGTTTTCTAGAAGGCGCACAGTTAAAATTGACGGAGGTGTACCCCGGTATTATTATTATTATTATTATTATTATTATTATTATTATTATTATTATTATTATTATATACACAGACAACTCGTCAGACTACTAACCACCACGGAGCATGCAAAAGTGAATACATCCCTCCAGATGGGGTTAGAAAATATGACAAAATATTTTAGTAATATATTAGTAATAACTATTATCTATATATTTAAAAAGTTTACTAAAAACAGCTTTGTCCAGTCTGTCTAGCAATGGTACTGGACCAGAATTCTCTCCGGAATTTCCTGCCGATGAATCATCAGGCATTAATAGGTCTCTAATTTCAGTCAACTTTGAGTAATCCTAAAATTAAATCACTAAATGACCACTCCAGTAATTGCTGGCGAAGGATTGCCTTAGCCTGCAATACATTACGTATTTAGCAGCTTTCACAGAGTTAAGGAGCAACATCTTAACGTAAATATATCGGTGAAGCCAAACAATTAAAAATGACAGGCATCTCTAGGCAAATCTGCACTGTCAACCAAACTTGGTACACATGTGACTTAATATCTGTAGAAAAATACTGTGTTGGGAGTTGGGAAGGAGTGACATTTAAAAATAATTGAAAAATGTTGGTGTCGGATCCATACTTTTCAGGATTGCTGAGGTGAATTGTGACAGTCTGGATGCCATTTAAGTCCATGTTCAGCCTCCATCGGCATGGGAGTCAGAAGGGTTTAAGAAGAAAATGTCCAAAATGACCGAGATTAGTGTTGAATCCACAGTTCTTGGGTTCACTATGCTGATTGGTGACAGTCCTTATGACGATTGGAAATGTGTACATCATATCTAGAACGCAGTGTGTAAATACATGCAATTATCACTTATTTTTATTAATTGTTTGAAAGGACCATCTACTTCCCAGACAATATTGGCTTCAACGAGGACAAACTTCCATACAAAACAAAATAATCTAAAACTTTTAATTAAACATTCAACAATAACTCTAAAACAACAAAATAGTTTGTAAAATATCAATCAACAATACAATAAAGAAATCTACAAGAATTCCCTTGACACAGAATTAACAGGTAATATAAATCCTAAAAATAAGCATTTTAGAAAGTACCCGGGCAATGCATGGAGCAATTTTATATCAAGACACATTATTTTACCTATTCTTAACTAATGCTGTGGAGCAGCACGGGTCCTCTAGTAGTAGTAGTAGTAGTAGTAGTAGTAGTAGTAGTTGTTAGACTCTTCTAAGTGAAGTCAGAATTATATTTAATGTGTTGACAAAATGAAAAGTACAAATTATTTAGATGATGTCCTAATGAATATTCACAGCCTGTTTCCAATTATTCGACCAGGTCAGGAATGGAATCTAGCTGCGAGAATAGGAAATGTGCCGGCTGCCGAAGCCTGTCGAGCTCCTCTGGGGCAATGATAAATGACTGATTGATGAAATGAAATGTTAATGGAGAGTGTTGCTGGAATGAAATATGACAGGGAAAACCGGAATACTTGGAGAAAAACCTGTTCTGCCTCTGCTTTGTCCAGCACAAATCTCACATGGAGTGACCGGGATTTGAACCCCAGTATGCCGCCTGAGCTACAGAGGCTTTAGATGATGTCCTAATAAATTATAAATTTGAGAATCATTTAAAAGGACAAAGTAAAGTTTTGCAGGAATTCACAACTCTAGCTATTTTTCAAAAATGTGTTCTTATTTACAGTTGGTATTATTCTGTTGTTTTTGATGTTTTCATGTTTCAAAAAAGTCAGTGTTGTGATCAACTTATGACCTGAAAAGGGCTTGCCGCTTCAGGTTAGCTGGCAGCTTACCCGCATAGAAATTTGAAGGTTTTCTGTTCATGTCTTAGAATTTTGAATTGAGACATGATTCTGTATTAAATTCAATTATACATTTTGAAGAATGGAGAAATAATAATAGCAAAATGATGTAGAATTCGCAAAATATTGTAACAACATAACAAAATATGTGTTTTAAAAATGGAATCTTCCATTTAGTTATGCGAGAAAAGTGTTTGAATTATGAACATAGTTCTTTAATTTATTTATGTTTCATCTTAATTCTTCTGCTTTACTAAAGCATAGTGTCACCTTTTAAATTTCAGTATACTTGTTCAGTAAACAGCATTGCTAAAGACTTTGATTAGCCATATTCTTTCCCAAGAAATGTTTTTTGTAATTCAAGAAATTTCCAGGGTGCTTTTGTTGCTTTGCAAGGCAGAAATTTTTCAAAATATCACCTTTTGGGACATTGAGGTGCCAAAATGTTGTCACACAGGAGTTGTTTAATGTGGCAGTAAATCTACTGGTTCAAGTTTCATATATTTGAGAATCTTCGAATACCACCATACTGAACCTGAATTGGACCTGCCAACTTGAGCTCAGAAGGCCAGCTACACAGCCTGGCAACCTTGGAATATATATTTTAAAAAGTTTTTGTCACATTGTCCTTGCATCGTATTAAAAATATTTTCAAAGAATGGCAATGTTCACACAGAATTGTTTTCCATAGAATTTTTACACTTTTTCATGCTTCAGATATGCGAGACATTTCTGAATTTTCATGTGCCAACTAATATGCGAGGATTATCGTATTTGAAACCAGTTGTTCACATCCATAATTGATGTACTTAAATGGGAGCATTTTTATGTTGTACGAGTGACCAAAGCTGATTTTTGGACCCATGACATCGATGTAACAATTGTGTAATATGCCTTGTAAATACTGAGTCAATACTGGGTAACAGTGGGAAGTGTTAGATTATTTACATCTATCTGGTCTCTTGTGGTTGTTAACAAAACAGACTGTACAAGAAATGTCAGCATTTCAGATCCAGATGGGAGAAAATTCCTATGAAATGATAGACTTAAGTATTAGATTCTCTATAGTGATAGAGTACATGTCTATGAAATGTTTCCAGCAGTATCTTGGGTAACAGTTCAGACTTGCTATGAAAAGCCACTTTTATTGCCTCAGTATTAATAATACCAAGCTCGATAGCTGCAGTCGCTTAAATGTGGCCAGTATCCAGTAATCGGGAGATAGTGGGTTCGAGCCCCACTGTCGGTAGCCCTGAAGATGGTTTTCCATGGTTTCCCATTTTCACACCAGGCAAATGCCGGGGCTGTACCTTAATTAGGGCCACAGCCGATTCCTTCCCATTCCTAGGTCTTTCCTATCCCATCGTAGCCATAAGACATATCTGTGTCAGTGCGACGTAAAGCAAATAGCAACAAGAAAGAAAAAAAAAAAAAACACCTATTAATAATTATTATAAACAAAGGACCTTGAAGAGTTGTTTATCTGCTGCATGTTCAAAAGTTTGTCCATAATTAAAACTGCTCTTTCTATTCATCCACTGAACTAGAAATCAAGCTTGATGTGTATCAGAAGTATTTCCCACTTTTGTGTTTGAAAATATTTTGACCTATACAGGGCCTTCCCTGATGCTCCTACACAAAGTGATGATAGGCTCAGCCTCCTCCTGTGTTAGCTTTGCGCTATGACAGAGTCCAAACTCCTTAAGCTTAGCCTGACCATGCTAGTTAATTAATCCGGATGTATTCTGTGATGTTACAATAAATATATAGAACAACCAGAAAACCATCCCCTTATAACACTAAATGTGAGAGTCCGAACCGTTCAAAAATTGATAGTATCGACAAAAGAAAGGGAATGGCCACATAACATCTGTTGTCAATTCTTCACAAAAAGTTATGTCTTTGTTGATAAGGTTTTTTTCATCTCATTCCCAGTTTTAAGTATTTATGTTTATATTCTTTCATCCATCATATACAAATTCTTTGTGTTAGTTTCTCTTATAATTGTCCCTCCAGAGAAGTATTTCTTTGTTAAAAATTGTTTAAAATTTTGGTCATTGTGTACTGTATACAAAGTCGCATATGAAGCGATGAGAACAAGAAAAGGAACACATAATAGAACAAGCACAATGGCAGGTCAGATTGGGAAAAGGGAAGAACAGAAATAGGACACAAGGATAAGGACAATCTCCACTACTTCAAATAGATAGGCTCTCTCTTCACAATTCCCAGTTCTTCTACATCCATTTCTTCTCAGCTCCCAACAAGCTCTTTCTTGCTTCCCAGTTTTATCTATCTGAAGGGCAGGCATCAACACTTATTGAAGGGTCAACTTTATAGATCTTCAGTTTTCTTGTGGGAAGTATAGGATAAGAAGAAAGCTGGATAAGTACAGAAAAAGGGAAGAAATATAAGACAAATATAGATTAGGAACACAAGACAAACACAACAGAGAAAAGGATTCTAATGGGATACTTTAAGTATTTGAAAGGAACAAAGAAGTGTCAGATCAAAATCATATACAGATAGATAGGGACAAGAAAAGGAACACATAACAGAATGAAGACAATGGCAGGTAAGTGTAGGAAGAAGGAGCGACAAAAAGAGGACACAAGGTCTTCATGAAAGCACAAAGGGACAAGGATAATCTTCATACACTGCAGTCCGTTTTCTCTCTCTCTCTCTCTCTCTCTCTTTGATTTGATACTTGTTTGTTCCTTTTCAATACGTATGTACTGAATACAGACGTTCTCTTAGAAATTAGAGATAGGAACTGCATACTTGTATTATTGTTGTTTTGTTTTTTGTTTGCTTTTATTGCAAGTTGCTTTACGTCGCACCGACACAGATAGGTCTTATGGCGACAATGGGACAGGAAAGGGCTATGAATGGGAAGGAAGTGGCCGTGGCCTTAATTAGGGTACAGTCCCAGCATTTGCCTGATGTGAAAATGGGAAACTACGGAAAGCCATCTTCAGGACTGCCGACGGTGGGGTTCGAAGCCACTATCTCCCAAATACTGGATACTGAATTATAAATAAGAAAGGACGTCCACCTTATCAATACTTATTTATTGTAATTATTTACTACAGTATTGGTTTCGATCCCCTTTTTGGGTCATCTTCAGCTAAACAATACATTCACATATAGATCATGAAGCAATGATTGAAATTAATTTGTCTGGGGAATGCCATATTATAACAAATGTTGAGTCCAATGCTGCTCAAATTTTACAAATGTCACAGGACAACATGATTCAGTTTTAACATAAAACAACAAGATTTAACATACAGCAGAGCTGAATACATACATTTTATCCTAATTGTATCTATACGTCTGGTACTCTTTTTAAATTTGGAAAATGTTTCATTCTGTATACATATAGGAAGACAAAATCTTTTATACAAATAATAAGATAATTTTACAAGCAAATCAGACAATTCAAGCTCCAAAAAATCAACCAAGTGTACAACTATGAAAAAAGACTTGAACACAGAAGTCAACTGATGAACTGAATAACACACAAGACACAAATGTTCATGTGCATGAAGTGTTCTTACATATATTGTTTTTATTACATATACTTATAAGTTAGTTTTAAGTGGAGATAGTGTTTTATAAACTAATACTAAGAATTAAAGCATATTATTATAGACACATAATTGCATTGTCACACATAGTGACATACATGCCAGTTCCCGTGTTGACATGCCCCATTTGGACACAACCAAACATTTGTTATCATATGGCATTCCCCAGACAAAGTAATTTCAATCATTGCTTCATGATCTATATGTGAATGTATTGTTCAGCTGAAGATGACCCAAAAAAGGGATCGAAACCGGTACTGTAGTAAATAATTACAATAAATAAGTATTGATAAGGTGGAAGTCTTTTCCTATTTATTATTGTGTAGTTTGTCAATACGGATATGAAGATCATAGATCACGATACTGGATACTGGTCGCACTTGAACGACTGCAGCTATAGAGCTCAGTGTAATACTGGTAATGATCAAAATTTCAGGTTAGATATGTTATAATTTCTATTAGCTTTTTGGCATAGAAGTCAGCTGATACTGTTTCTCTGAGATGTACTGCCATTTCTTGCAAATTTTTATGTACAGTAATTACTATATTTTGTGCTAGTCAGCTATTGCTGAATTGGACATCATTACTGAGGGACTGTTTTATTTTAAACTTTGCCTGCATTACTTCAATGTTTTGTGTGTTGCCATTTTGAAATTATTAGGAGAAAAGCTTATATGTATTTTTGTCATCATTTCTATAATAACATGTGGCGAAGTTGGAACTGTAAAGAATGTTTGTAGTGAACTATAATTTTGATTTTGTGACTTAACTTTACTCCATACTGTGGAAACTTTATCTGTTATCACATTTAAATAGATTAGGATTGTTTTATTGAAGTTAACAGTATTTCTTTCAAAGGTACAACATGAGTTTTTAACCAAATGCTCTCAGTTTTTTAAGTCTCTTCCTTTTTCTGATTGTACATTCCATTTGCACTGTGATCCTATCTTTTTTTAAGTTATTATTTTTAATTTAAGAATAAGTAAAATTGCATGTACTTAAATGACTTATTAAAACAATTACAATATTTACTGGAGTGTGATTTAAATATCCTTGAATCCATTGCAAACATTTTATGTTGATTTCCTCCTCTTGCCTTCAAACAGGGCTACTTTCTTCATACCAAATTGTTTTTGGATGTTTGTATATGTTATAATTCTATTCCTAGTAATGCCAGAAAATGTCTTACATTGACTAGTTTTGAATCCTTCCATAAAAATGTTGTTATGCTCTCTGAAGGGTTACTGCAGTTTACAATTTGCTCTTCAGTCCTGAAAGCCAAGAAGAAAATAACATGTTAAGTTATAAACTGATACTACAATATTTGCAAAACTGATATAGCAAAAAAGACTCTCTGTGTATAAAATGCAGCTTTAATGGTGATTAAACTCTGTTAATTGTTCCTATTATGTTTCATAGTTCTGATTGTATGTATATATTTCTGTAAAATTTTAAATATAGTAAAAGGTGGCAAGATAGGAACATTAAAAGCAACACATAATGGGATAAACACCTTTCCAACACTTACAGTGACATTTTATTGTGGGAAGAGGGGAAATATAGAAATAAAACACAAAAGGGCAAGGATAACTCCACAATTTCATATACTGCCATCTTCAAATAGATTCGCCTTCCTATCTTAAATCCCAGTTTCCTAAATCTGCTCCTTCTCAGCCCCCGACAAGCTAGATTCTGCCTCCCACCTTCATCAGGAGGGTAGGCATTCACACTCGTAGAGAGTCCATCTTCATAGATCTCCAGTCTTTGTGGGAAGTGCAGGATAAGAAGGAAGATAAGCACAGGAAAAGGAAAAAGGAAATGATGAACACAGGTGGTAAAATACCAGGAAGACTGGACATACACAGGAAGACAAAAGGGAGCCCACCTACCTGATGAAGCTGAGAAGCAGAAACAAGGTCATTTGGGGGCTGAAAAAAAATGTCTTAAAAGAATTGCGATTGATGAGGAGAGAACCAGTATGTTTGAAGATGACAGTTTATGAAGGTGTGGGAATTATCTTAGTCTCATTTCTCCTCTTCCCACCACAGTGATCTGTCATTGTTGTTTATCCTATGTTTCTTTCGATGTTCCTATCTGTATTACTTGATTTGTCACTTGTTTGTTTTATATTGTTAAATATTATAGTACTGAAGGTTTTAAATTATTCCTCATTGAACTAGCATTTCAGTATTTTATTATATTTATAATTAAGTTAAACTAGTGGTTTAGATGCTTCATGAAGCAGGAGAGAAAGGAATAGTGGACTTTGTTGTCAAAATGATATATGTTCATCACTGGAGCAATGTGGTGCACATCAACATGGTGAAAAAGTTGTTCTGAGTTAATCTGGATGGTTCATAAAGAATTCATAGTTCCAAAATATAGGAGAGATAGACAGATTGAATCATGGACAGGAGTTGAAACATTGAAAAACACCAGAGTACACAAGTTTTTAACTAGTCATATGAAGATAGGAATATGAAGAAGGAATAATAGGACCAACACGATGACAGGGAGAAATAGAAAGAAAAGAGAAGGACAAACCTGAAAATACAATCGGATAAGGACAATCTTCACATTTTCATACACTGCCATCTTCAAATAGATAGGTTCTCTCCCCATCAATCCCCACTTTTCTCAGGCCGTGACGAGCTCCTGATGAAACTGGAAAGCAGAAATGAGACCATTGGGGGCTGAAAAGAGATGGATTTAGAAGAATAGGAACTGATGAGGAGAAAGCTTATCTATTCAAAGATGGCAGTGTATGAAAATGTGAAGATTGTCCTCGTCCGATTGTATTTTCATGTTTGTCATAACCTTCTCTTTCTATTGCTCCTTCTTCCTACAATGAATGACCTGTCATTGTTTTCATACTCTTGTGAGTTCCTGTTCATGTTCTTATCTTGATGACTTGATTGGATGCTTGTTTGTTCCTTTCCATTACTTGTATAAGTTTTTAACAGTCGCATGTAGAAGCTGAAAAAAAATAACGAGAAGAATTGATCTACTCAAGATAGATAACCCGCGAAGACATTGGAAAGATATCAGAAACAATAAAAGAAGGAAATATGGGTGAAGTGCTGGACACTCTCATGAAGCAAATGAGGTGTGCAGTAATAAGAAATGATCAAAGGCGCTTGATAGCAATGCCATGATTCATGAAAGAATGTTACACAGCAAGAAAAGAATCCTTAACAGCACTACAGAAAGCGAGAAACACCAAATCAGCGGAACATTTGGAAGAATATAATATCAAAAGAAAGAACTATAAACAAATGATAAAATAAATGCAAAGATCACCAAAGAAAGAAGAGAGAAAGCTTCTAAAACAAGCAGAGGAAATGAGCTACAAAATATAGAAAGCTAAGCAACGTCATTTTCCGAAGGACTTACGAATTGAAATATGGGGAAAGCATTTCATCAAAGTTTTCCAGGCTAAAGAAATAGATTCAACTCTTGAATACTTCACAGTAGAAGAAGTAGAGGAAATAATACTATTCCCAAGGGATAACAAGGTATGCTGTCCAGATGAGCTATTCAATGAATATTAAAAAGCAGTGGCAGCATTACTCAAATTTGGATAGATTTGTTCAGTTAGATATTAAACCAAGGGAGGATACCCAACAACTGGAGAACCACAACACACATCGCAAAACCAGGCTAATAAGAAAGATTCTTGCAAGTAATTACGTAGAAATAGATCAATATCCTTATCAGACCCAATAAAACTAATGGTGTCCTTCGGGTGACCCCCATAAGCGCACTGCTCTTCATAATAGCGACTTCAGAGATCCCAACAGCAATAGAAACAGAAAACTTCAGCATATATGCATATGCAGATGACACAATCATTGTATCACTATCATTAAAGGACCTACAGAATGTATTCAACAAACTAATTTTATGGGCTGACAAAAAACAAGCTATAACTAACTGGAGAGAAAACAGAGGAAATTACTTTCAAAAGAGGACATATCACAACCACTGATATAATACAATACAATACAATACAATACAGAAACAATTCTCTAACAATTGTTTCACACTTTAAATATCTTGAGATCACCCTCCAAATATAAGGAAACGTATTCACCATGCACATTAAAAAAAAAACCATAGCTGCAATAAATGGAATAAGGAACTTAGATCGACTGACTTAGGCTATGGCTATAACACTTTTCCAACTAAAAATTTCACCCATTATAACATGTGGACTAAAGATAATATGGGATCACCTCAGAAAAAAGAAATCTGTAAAGAGTGAAAGGAATGTTCTTAAAGAGACCACTATGTCTATTGAAATACACCAGGTCTCAACTAGCATATACTTTGGCTAGAGAGCAATTCTTCATAGAAGAGCTCCAACACCATTTTCTGCTGCCATCTACCATGGCATACACCGAATTAATGAAAGAATTGAATGAAAAAAGAGAAGACATCTGGCCAGAATTTTACACAACTGATGCAATTATGAACACACAATGGATGCAATTCGGATAAAAGTTAAGACGTTTAATGATGAGATTTGCCGTGCATATGCAGGACAGAAAATATCATGTACCAGACAAAAATTGTGAATGCAAGCTACGTACAAAAAAATGTGAACGTTATCATGTGTTAATGTGCAAACAACCGAAATTAACTCGGAGACAGTACTGCAATATTGACAAACTTAAGTTGAAGATCATAAGAAATTATTCCTTATTAATATTTGTGCATGTAATGACCTCATATGGCTAGCACTGCGAGAGCATGGCATACCAGAACACCTTGTCAACTGGGTTCAGCTGCTTTATGCAGACCCACAGAGCTATGTTCAGGCCACCGCAGGAGCATCCAGCGGCTTCCCAATCACTGTCAGCATTCACCAAGGTTCAGCACTGTCACCGCTCTTGTTCATTCTAGTGATGGACACCGTAACAGCAGACCTGCACCGTTCTTTGCCATGGATGCTTCTCTATGCAGGCAATGTCATGTTGGCCTCTGAGACCCGGTTGATCTACAATGCCAAACCCAAGAATGGAACGATCGGCTGGCGCAGTACGGCCTACACTTACATTTTTTTAAAAGGCCGAATATATGATGTCAGATTCACAAGCAATTGGAATCATTTAGGTAGACGGTGAGGACCTGCCGCGAGTGACAAGATTCAAATATCTTGGCTCCACAATCACTAATAATGACTGACTTGTCAAAGAGGTCAATGCAAGGATATCCGCAGCCTGGATGAAATGGAGACCAACAACTGGCGTCATGACCAAAGGATGAAAAATAATCTCAAATCCAAAATCTATCATACTGTCATCCGGCTTACAGCACTGTATGGTTGCGAATGTTGGCCAACTACGACTGAGACAGTGCGTCGACTGGGCGTCATGGAGACTAAACTGCTGAGTTGGACAGCTGGCGTCTATAAACTGGATCGCATTTCCTATGAATCCATCAGGGAGAGATTTGGCGTTGCACCGATTCAAGGGAAAATGCCGAGAGTCGTCTAGGATGGTTTGGACATGTAAAAGGGCAGGCGCTGACAGTATCATGAAAACGGGTTACATGTTAGAAGTTGCCAGGACTGAGCTCGATAGCTGCAGTTGCTTAAGTGCGGCCAGTATCCAGTATTCGGGAGATAGGTGGTTCGAACCCCACTGTCGGCAGCCCTGAAGATGGTTTTCCGTGGTTTCCCATTTTCACACCAGGCAAATGCTGGGGCTGTACCTTAATTAAGGCCACGGCCGCTTCCTTCCCAGTCATAGCCCTTTCCTGTCCCATCGTCATCATAAGACCTATCTGTGTCAGTGCGACGTAAAGCCAATAGCAAAAAAAAAAAGAAGTCGCCGGTAGGAGACCAAAAAGACGACCAAAACAGCGATGGGCCGATACCCTTCACAAAGATCTGAACAGCATTAATCTCCACCCTGATATGGCCCTGGACAGAATTAAATGAAGGCAACGAATTCATGTAGCAGACCCCGCCAGCATTGAATAAGTGAAAACCTGTAGCTTTTATTTTACATTATTTTACATTAGTAGGAGGGACAAACGCTGAAGAAAAAGAAGAATGTTTGTGCAGGTAATATTTTGGCCATTGGTTGCAATCAAGTTCTTATTATATAGAAACAGATCCAAGAAGAAGAAGAAGAAGGTTACTTGGATAGAAAAAGTGCTCATCTGCTGCACTGGGGTTACTGGAGTCTATTCATACTGATGATGACAAATAGACACAGTCATTATTTTTCTTAATTCTAGAGCCATTATACACTCAGTACAACTGCTGGCAGGCTAAAATAAGCTTGTTAGTTCTGTTTGAACAACTGATTTACTTCTAGGATAAGGAGTTGAGATGAGTTAATCTGCCAACATTTGGAAGTACTGTATCTGTAGCATAACCTGTGACATACATTATTTGTGACAGTAGTTTGCTTTCTGTTGAATTATTGAATAATAACAATTACAAATTCACTGAAGCACCAGTTGGATTTTAAAATTCATAATCTGTATATTTATTTCAAATGTTCTTGATTTTTACACATTCCAAGTATTTCTTGGAATGGATTATAGCCACAGCATATAAGAGGGAAATAAAGTTTATATTTAATGCTTATTATTTCATATATCAATATTGGTTTTCAGTTAAACTTAGCTGTTATCATCAAGAAATCAGGCAAACTTTGTCATACGGGTCACCAGTCCATAGGCTAGTTCAGTGATGCTCTCCCTACCACCCTGTCCTGTGCTGACCTCTTCATCTATACATAGTAATACATCCTATGTCTCTTTTATAACCTGTTGTCATATTCATGCCTTGGCGTCTCCCTACCATTTTCTCCTACACTTCTCCAAAAAACCTACTGAATACGCTCTACAGCAGGTATTTCAACATGTCATCAGTCAATATCTTTTTCTGGTACACTTTCAGCAAATCACTCCCTCTCACCAACTTGATTCAGTATCTCTGGCATAGGCTTACTTTCATATAATTTTTCATATTTCATCCAGGAGTTAGACTAACTGGCATGATCAAGACTTTCACTGCAGCCAAGAATTAAACATTACTGGAATTGATGGCATAGTTTTCATATTGAATTTTCCTAGTTTCTCGCGTCAAATGCTGATATAGTTCGTTTTTTCTAGTTATAGGCTCCTTTCTCAAATCCAGAGGCAAATTAAATGTATTTTCACAATAGAAACACAGACTATCAGAGACTTTTTACAAGTACTGATGGAATTCATGAGAGTAGCCATTTCATTGAAACCTTTAGGAATCAATAATGGGAAGATTTTATCCTCTTTTTGTTTAATCTGACATGTCGTGTAGGTGAGGTAATTTGCTATTGCAAGTAAAAGCTAGCTAGTTTAGTATACTCGAGTATATTTATTTAGGTACTGATTTTACACATTCATTATCAGTGAATCTTTGCTTAATGTTGACAATATAGAATGTTATCTTCAACAAAGAAAATAAGAAATTGAGAATTTAGAAATATATAGAGCATACCCTCTCTCCTGCTTCACTGCACAACACTACATTGACTTAAATTCTAACACATACAAGATAATAGTTAGATATATTTTTATTCCTCCTCCTTTCTTCATTTTGTTTTCTTTTAGTAATGTCCATCAGTTTTGTGTTAATATGCTTTTTGAAAGACAAAAAGATTCTGTGGCACAGTCCTTTCACTTGTGTATCAGTTTAAAAAGAAAAATATATTAACATATTTTGCAAACTGTATATAGCTAAATATGTGTATTGGAAGACAACAGGGCCTTTAATATTTATTACGTGAAATAATATTGTAATGTTTCTGAACAATACTGTTTGGTAGTTAATATGTGTACTAAACTTGTATTCCTCATTGTGAAGTATTTTTGTATATAATGTGCATCATAATTAGAGTATAATGCTTGAAAATATCTGCACAATTTATCACAGTAGTAACAAAATTAATAACACAATCATATGCACATAATATGTAACTATTTTATATACCGTACGCATAAAGAAATATGCTAAATTTTGTTTTCTGTGATACTGTTACCTATTAAGTCAGCTTTTAAAAATGTTTCTCTGTATTTGTGATTAGATTTTTTACTATGTAATTTTATAATTTGGAATCTTTTATGTTACCATACTAAATGTTTTCACTTAAGTTTATGTAAGTATTTATATTTAAAATACATTACTTTTGTTCTAATAAAGACCATTTGCTATTAATTAGAATTGATTGAAGAAAACAAAATATTAATAAACCCTCGATGGAAGAGATTGACACCGGGCGAGTTGGCCGTGCGCGTAGAGGCGTGCAGCTGTGAGCTTGCATCCGGGAGATAGTAGGTTCGAATCCCACTATCGGCAGCCCTGAAGATGGTTTTCCGTGGTTTTCCGTGGTTTCCCATTTTCACACCAGGCAAATGCTGGGGCTGTACCTTAATTAAGGCCACGGCCGCTTCCTTCCAACTCCTAGGCCTTTCCCATCCCATCGTCGCCATAAGACCTATCTGTGTCGGTGCGACGTAAAGCCACTAGCAAAAAAAAAAAAAAAGGAGATTGACGAGCGAATGGCAATGCTATTTGTCCTTTCCTATACCATTGTCACCATTAGACCCGTCTGTGGCAGTGCAACATAAATTAAATAGTAAAACATTAATAGTGATGATCCTCTGTACATCGTAGGAAAAAAGAAACTACAGTAGTTCACTGAGAGAGTTATTTATATGGTATAGTTGTAAGTTTGCATTCAGGAAATGGTCCTAGGTCCATTTTTGGCAGCCCTAAAGATGATTTTCCATCGTTTCTGTGATTGAAAACATTACCAAGTTATATCCTCCTGATTTATATATACTTGCTTGAATGAATGTTCAGTTCACTTCTCAAGTACTTAGTTCCCCACAACTTGCATACTTTTGTCTTATTTTTATTGTTCCCTTTTCTTCTTTCCTTCCTGTTGTTATCACTATTGTCTTGCTTTTCCGTACACGAATTCTTCAATTTTCCCATTTACTGCATCAAGCTGCTGTTGGACTCTTAACCCTCATGGTTTCCCAAATCACAGTATCAATCAGTCACTACTGATCTGCATTTAGGTCACTCGCCCAGGTGACAGATTCCCTATCTGTGTTTTCCCAGCCTTTTCTTAAACGATCGCAAAGAAATTGGAATTTTTATTGAACTTCTTCTGTGGTAAGTTATTCCAGTACCTAATTCCCCTTCCTGTAAACGAATATTTGCCCCTATTTGTCCTCTTGAATTCCAGCATTATCTTCATATTGTGATTTTCCTACTTTTAAAGACATCACTCAAACATATTCCCCTACTGATGTAATTCCACGCCATCTCTCCACTGACAGCTCGGAACGTACCACTTAATACAAAGTGTGTTACAAGTGTTGTTTTAATATCCACCTATTCAATACAAACACTCTGTGGGTGGGGGACGCAGACGAAGAATACACCCACAGTATCTTCTGCCTGTCGTAAGAGGCAAGTAAAAGGGGCGACCAAGGGATGATCAAATTAGAACCATGAAACTACTTGTGATTAGTAGCACCACGCGGGGAACACCATAGGTTGCTTTTACTCGTGCGTAGTACCACTATGTTTGGTACCAAATAGGTTTGTGATTAGTAGCAAACAAGGGCTCGACGGCTTTTACAGTACCTGTGATTAGTAGCACTATATGAGCGACACCATGGGATGAAGGAACCCATGGTTCTGGCTTGGCTATGATTAGTACCCACTATATGAGGAACACCACGGGACAGTACGAGTCCCTGTGGTTAGTACACTTAGGTGATGAACACCATAGGTTTGCGTTGCCTGTAAATAGCGCCGCAAAGTGCGAAACACCATAGGTCTGTATTACATGTGCGAATTTCATTACCTGTGAGTATTACCATAATGTGTGGAATACCACGAGTCTACGCTACTTTTGATTAGTACCGCAATATGACAAATGCCATGGTTCTACTTTCCTAGCGATAAGTACCATTATGAGGGGCCGATAACTTGGCTTTTGGACTCCTTTAAACTACAAGCATAATAGATTCAGTATTATGCTATAGAAATAGTCCCTTGGTCAGTAATACTATTGTTTTACGTCAGTTTCTGTGAATGTGAGGCATTGCCGGTCGGATCCACTGATTGTTTTAAATTCATATCCATTCATTCATTCTTTGTCCTCACGTTTTGATTTCTGGTCAGTGGAGGATTTTGGACTTTTAATTTTTCCTTCTCGTCTCATTTTGTACCATTAAGGGCCGATGACCTCGATGTTAGGCCCTCTTTAACAACAAACATCAATCAATCATCAATCTATTCAATACGAAGAGATCTAGTAAATTAAGAATTAAATCTTATAATAAAGAGTTACAAGGGGCATGTTTCGCCCATTTTATGAGCATCATCAACCTCAAACTCAAACTTGTAAGGTGAATAATCAGGATAACTTGTAATAGTCAAGGAGATAAATGAACATACACATAACATTGTTTCCTTCAACTAACCTTTCCATAACTCATTCACATCTCTACAGACAAAAGGGTAAGTGATTATACATTCTCCATTTTTTCTTTTTAAACCCACCTTCTCTTCAAAAATACTTTTCCTAAGCATTCACTCTCCTCTTGTTACAGACTTTACACCAAGAAACTCTAATCAACATCAATATACCTTCGACTTTCGCTCCTTCAAGCAAGGTAATTAAGACTATAGACAGCCAAATACCTTTCCTTGCTCCTACAACTACTTCAAGAAGACTGTTATCTTAACACAATCGATTTTTGCTCCTTCAAGCCAGATAAATAGGACTATAGACAGCTGAACACTTTTCCTTGCTCCACAGGTACTTAAAGAAGACTGTTGTCTTATCTTAACATACGAAATTAACATCTTTAACAGTCTATCAGCTTTACTTTTTTCTTATCCTCCAATAGGAATATTCAAGGAAACACAATTTCTACATAATTATAAAGATTGAGCCGTTTATCGCTCCACCCTCAACAGGTTTTGGGAGCACTGACTCAGCGCTCCGGAGTGTGTAATCTTGTGAACTTGTGACATGCAGCCTGGTACTATGGTGTTAACCAAGGACATTCTAATAATTTTATGTTAGACAAACACCTACATTGATATCCTCTTTTTACGATTGTAAGAACAATCAGGATCCTGATTATTCACCTGACAAGTTTGAGTTCGAGGCTGATGATGCCCTTAAAATGGGCAAAACATGTCCCTTGTAACTTTTTATGATAAGATTTAATTCTTAATTTAATAGATCTCTTTGTATTGAATAGGTGGATATTAAAATAACACTTGTAACACACTTTGTATTTACGTACATTTCAATACGGACCTAACATGAGAATTGTAACGTGTAACATATTACTTAGTCGAGCAGCTCGTTTCCTTTCTCCCAAGTCTTCCCAGCCCAAACTTTGCAACATTTTTGTAACGCTACTCTTTTGTCAGAAATCACCCAGAACAAATCGAGCTGCTTTTCTTTGGATTTTTTCCAGTTCTTGAATCAGGTAATCCTGGTGAGGGTCCCATACACTATAACCATACTCTAGCTGGGGTCTTACCAGAGACTTACATGCTCTCTCCTTTACATCCTTACTACAATCCCTAAATACCCTCATAACAATGTGCAGAGATCTGTACCCTTTATTAACAATCATATTTAAGTGATCACCCCAATGAAGATCTTTCCTTATATTAACACCTAGGGTACTTACAATGAACCCTAAAAGGAACTTTCAACCCATCAACGCAGTAATTAAAACTGGGAGGACTTTTCCTGTTTGTGAAACTCACAACCTGACTTTTAACCCTGTTTATCATCATACCATTGCCTACTGTCCATCTCACAACATTATCAAGGTCATTTTGCAGTTGCTCACAATCTTGTAACTTATTTATTCCTCCGTATATAGAATAACATCATCTGCAAACAGCCTTCTCTCTGATTCCACTTCTTTACGCATATCATCGATAAATATAAGAAAAAGGTCCAATAATACTGCCTTGAGGAAATCCCCTTTTAATTATTACAGGGTCAGATAAAGCTTCGCCTAATCTAATTCTCTGAGTTCTATTTTCTAGAAATATAGCCATCCATTCAGTCACTCTTCTTTCTGGTCCAATTGCACTCATTTTTGCCAGTAGTCTCCCATGATCTACCCTATCAAATGCCTTAGATAGGTCAATCATAATACAGTCCATTTGACCTGAATCCAGGATATCTGTTACATCTTGCTGGAATCCTACAAGTTCAGCTTCAGTGGAATAACCTCTCTTAAATGCAAACTGCCTTCTGTCAAACCAGTTATTAATTTTGCAAACATGTCTAATATAATCAGAAATGTCATACTGACTGGCCTGTAATATTCAGCTTTATGTCAATCACCCTTTCCTTTATACATGGGGGATACTATAGCAACTCTCCATTCATTTGGTATAGCTCCTTTATGCAAACAATAATCAAATAAGTAGTTCAGATATGGTACTATATCCCAACCCATTGTCTTTAGTATATCCCCTGAAACCTTATCAAATCCAGCTGCTTTTCTAGTTTTCAACTTTTGTATCTTACTGTAAGTGTCATTGTTATCATAGGTAACACTGGCATAGCCTAGGGGGTGGGGGGGCCAAGGGGGCCGGGCTCCCCCCCAAAATATTTTCTGAAACTAGAGCGAGGATCAGCCGTTGTTTTACGTACGGTACGAAGCGACAAAGAATTTACTAGCAAGGCTCAATAGGGCCATACATAATTCTCCATATTTGTACTGCTTGAATGAAAGGAAAACACTTAGGATTGTGATGCACGGGCATATTTCCCTGTAGAGGCCTCGGTATTGGGAATGTAACCGTGTGTTGACAAATGTCAAGACATGAGGAAAAGGGAAATTAGCAAGAGATTACTCAGTAGGGGGCCGGAACGTGACCACCGAGATAACGGGTGCCACAGCCAGAAACAGTTGCAAGCTTACAACATCGTGTCGGCTTTGGCACTTCGGTTCCCGGAAACAACGTCCTAGGGATCCTCGGGTTGTACCGTGGTTGAGAGGTGTGCTGTGTTTAAGTTGCAGCATTGGGAAGACAGTGACAATTGTGAGCTGCACTTAGTTCCTCATTTTGTGTCATATAAGTTTTTTTTTAAAGAGGGACCGTTTTGTCAATGAGAAGCCAAAACTATGTACATCATCAGTAAGTTATGAATAAGTTTTTTACAAATTCTAACCGTAGCAAGACAATCGCGGATGCTTGCCTAAGTTTGATAGATAAGCCTATATATTTTGTCAAATGCCCGGGAACTGATTGGAACCTCAAATGGCACCATCAAAACTATTTTGTAATTGGCGGGTGTGATAACTCAGTTCCAATGGTTCTATCTTCTCATCGGACGGCCCAGGCTTGAATCGCAGTCCATGAATGAAACATTTTTAAAATGGGAAGTCATGTTCTATTGATACGGATTCCACTTGAAACACTAGATCCCGTCCCTTACCTTTCTTTATACTTTTGAGCCATAACCGCATCATTAATGGTGGTGTATTTTGAGTATCCAACCATTTTCCGTGCTTACCTTGTACCTTAAATGGTAAGTGGATTCTGTGGTGTAACCACAAAAGGCCAGTAGCATGGATACAACTTTTCCTTGGAAGGGGCTGAGAAAAGATTTTTTACATTTTTATTTAGAATTTGCTTTACGTCGCACCGTAGGTCTTATGGCGACGATGGGAAAGGAAAGAGCTAAGAGTGGGAAGGAAGCAGCCGTGGCCTTAATTAAGGTACAGCCCCAGCATTTGCCTGGTGTGAATATGGGAAACCACGGAAAACCATCTTTAGGGCTGCCGACAGTGGGGTTTGAACCCACTATCTCCCAGATGCAAGCGCACAGCTATATGCCCCTAACAGCACAGCCAACTTGCACGGTGGATATGAAAAGAAAACCAGGCTTACCGAGTGCGGTGACGGATCTTCAGTAGATATTGATGGTTTTGATTGTTACCATGTACAATCACAGCTTCTGTGCTGTTAACATAAACCGGCTGCATTATTGAAACTGTTTGTAAAATTGGTAATATCGTTCTTCGTTTGTGAGGAAGTGGAATCTTCATTTAATTTGTCTTCTTATAAGAAGGAACCACTTTGGTACTATACCCCATGAAGGTGACTACCCTCCAGGTCATAGATATTTCAATTACGGGAGACTCAAGCCCAACTCTGCTGCACCCAAAAACAAGGCTGTATCTTCCCCATCCCATGTCTTTCTTAATTCTGTCAGTGCCGGGAATCGAATGCAGGATACCTTAAGTCAAATTCTAAAATAAGGAGACCTAAAAGTAACCAGCCAGCACCGGGGTGTAGGGGTGGCATGCCTGCCTCTTACCGGAGGCCCCGGGTTCGATTCCCGGCCAGGTCAGGGATTTTTACCTGGATCTGAGGGCTGGTTCGAGGTACACTCAGTCCTCATGTTTATAATTGAGGAGCCATCTGACGGTGAGATGGCGGCCCCGGTCTATAAAGCCAAGAATAAAGGCGGAGAGGATTCGTCGTGCTGACCATACGACACCTCGTAATCTGCAACCCTCCAGGCTGAACAGCGGTCGCTTGGTAGGTGATGGCCCTTTGGAGCTGTTACGCCATAGAGTTTGGTTTGAAAAAGTGAACAGAGAAGTAAGCGACACCCCTGCAAGACTCTTTAGCTTCCAGCTAGTTCTTCTGTTCGGCCTCGTGCATTTAGGACAGTTGTAAAACGTACGCCTTAATAAATGCTCCTCATAAAATCTTTGTAAAAATTCTAACTGCATCTATTTACAACAGTAATTAAAAAAACGCCTCCTTTTATGTGGCTCAGTTGGTTGAGTCGCTGTCCTTCGAGTCCAAGTTCGCAGGTTCAAATCCCGGCTTGGATCGGTGGCCCTTAAAACGGTGTTAAAATGGCAACAGCTCCGTGTCGTTGGTTTCTGGGATGTTAATAAAAATTATACATACGAATATTAGCGTCACAAAACTAACTTTATACTACGGTACTATATTCTGTATCCCAGGCTTGCGAGGGAAAGTAATTAACAATTTGCTTTACGTCGCACCGACACAAATAAGTCTTACGGTGACGGTGGGATAGGAAAGGCTTATGAATGGGAATGAAGCGGCTGTGGCCTTAATAATAAAGGTACAGCCCCAGCATTTGCTTGGTGTGAATATGGGGAAACCATTTTCAGGACTGCCGACAGTGGGGTTCGAATCCACCAGAAGTAAAGAGACTAAGAAGGAGGTGCAGACTGGAAAGAAATAGAGTTAGAAATGGCTGTGGAAGTAAGGAGAAATTGAAGGAACTTACTAGAAAATTGAATCAAGCAAAGAAGGCAGCTAAGGATAATATGATGGCAAGCATAATTGGCAGTCATACGAATTTTAGTGAAAAATGGAAGGGTATGTATAGGTATTTTAAGGCAGAAACAGGTTCCAAGAAGGACATTCCAGGAATAATTAATGAACAAGGGGAGTGTGTATGTGAGGATCTTCAAAAGGCAGAAGTATTCAGTCAGCAGTATGTAAAGATTGTTGGTTACAAGGATAATGTCAAGATAGAGGAGGAGACTAAAGCCAAAGAAGAAATAAAATTTACATATGATAACAATGACATTTACAATAAGATACAAAAGTTAAAAACTAGAAAAGCGACTGGAATTGATCAGATTTCTGGGGATATACTAAAGACAATGGGTTGGGATATAGTACCATATCTGAAGTACTTATTTGATTATTGTTTGGTCGGAGGAGCTATACCAGATGAATGGAGAGTTGCTATAGTTGCCCCTGTGTATAAAGGAAAGGGTGATAGACATAAAGCTGAAAATTACAGGCCAGTAAGTATGTAAGCTTTGGGAAGGCATTCTTTCTGATTATATTAGACATGTTTGTGAAATTAATAACTGGTTCGATAGAAGGCAATTCGGTTTTAGGAAAGGTTATTCCACTGAAGCTCAACTTGTAGGATTCCAGCAAGATATAGCATATATCTTGGATTCAGGAGGTCAAATGGACTGTATCGCGATTGACCTGTCTAAAGCATTTGATAGGGTGGATCATGGGAGACTACTGGCAAAAATGAGTGCAATTTGACTAGACAAAAGAGTGACTGAATGGGTTGCTATATTTCTAGAAAATAGATCTCAGAGAATTAGAGTAGGTGAAGCTTTATCTGACCCTGTAATAATTAAGAGGGGAATTCCTCAAGGCAGTATTATCGGACCTTTATGTTTTCTTATATATGTAAATGATATGAGTAAAGGAGTGGAATCGGAGGTAAGGCTTTTTGCGGATGATGTAATTCTCTATAGAGTGATAAATAAGTTACAAGATTGTGAGCAACTGCAACGTGACCTCGAAAATGTTGTGAGATGGACAGCAGGCAATGGTATGTTGATAAACGGGGTTAAAAGTCAGGTTGTGAGTTTTACAAGTAGGAAAAGTCCTCTCAGTTTTAATTACTGCGTTGATGGGGTGAAAGTTCCTTTTGGGGATCATTGTAAGTATCTAGGTGTTAATATAAGGAAAGATCTTCATTGGGGTAATCACATAAATGGGATTGTAAATAAAGGGTACAGATCTCTGCACATGGTTATGAGGGTGTTTAGGGGTTGTAGTAAGGATGTAAAGGAGAGGGCATATAAGTCTCTGGTAAGACCCCAACTAGAGTATGGTTCCAGTGTATGGGACCCTCACCAGGATTACCTGATTCAAGAACTGGAAAAAATCCAAAGAAAAGCAGCTCGATTTGTTCTGGGCGATTTCCGACAAAAGAGTAGCGTTACAAAAATGTTGCAATGTTTGGATTGGGAAGAATTGAGAGAAAGAAGAAGAGCTGCTCGACTAAGTGGTATGTTCCGGGCTGTCAGCGGAGAGATGGCGTGGAATGACATTAGTAGACGAATAAGTTTGAATGGCGTTTATAAAAGTAGGAAAGATCACAATATGAAGATAAAGTTGGAATTCAAGAGGACAAACTGGGGCAAATATTCATTTATAGGAAGGGGAGTTAGGGATTGGAATAACTTACCAAGAGGGATGTTCAATAAATTTCCAATTTCTTTGAAATCATTTAGGAAAAGGCTAGGAAAACAACAAATAGGGAATCTGCCACCTGGGCGACTGCCCTAAATGCAGATCAGTACTGATTGATTGATTGATCCACTATCTCCCGGATGCAAGCTCACAGCTACGTGGACCTAACCACGAGGGAAACTAATAGCATATCTTGTGACGTGTATTTTTCTTTACCAACTAACAAAATATCTATACCCACACGCTTTGCATTCTATATTTTTTTACTTATTTGTTTATTTATTTATTAGTGCCTTCTGTACAGTGGCGAAGTTAAGGCTCCTGGCCCCTCGTACACTTAACCACATACTAATCCGAATCTTAAATAAAATACTGAGATACTTAAAATAGTTAAACTACATAAATTAATAGAATTGAAAACATATTTAAATAAATTACTAGCTAACTTAATATTAAAATTAGTAGTATAATTGGATGGTTCTGGCACCTCCTCCCGCGGGAAATTTGAATTCTGGCGGGAAATTTGAATTTTGACGCGAGTATTGAATTTGTAAACAAAGCCACGTGCTTTTTGACAGCTGTCATCGACAACAACGCATCGCTAACCTCACTGCTGCCATCTAGACGGGCCTAAACCTCAGTAGTGCCAACTTAACCTAACTAGCGCGAGGTAAACAAAGCCACGTGTTTTTTGACAGCCACGTGCTTTTTGACAGACAACAACGCATCGCCAACTTCAGTACTGCCATCTTGACGGGCCTAAACCTCAGTAGTACCAACTTAACCTCACTAGCGCGTGGTAAACAAATCCACGTGCTTTTTTGACAGTTGTCATCCGCCATCCTAAACTACAGAGCACTGTGCTGCCCTCTTTATCGAAGTAGCTGTAAATTCATCACCTGTTATCCGCAAAGCTGCCATCTTGACGGGTCTAAACCTTAGTGCTACCAACTTAACCTAACCAGCGCGAGGTAAACAAAGCCACGTGTTTTTGACAGCTGTCATCCGCCATCTTTAATCTATAGAGCACAGTGCTGCCCTCTTTAGCTACTTACCTTTGAAATGTGGTGGCGGATAATTTGAAAAATGCTTTTTGACAGCAGCCATCTTTGAGCACCGTGCTGCCCTCTTTAGCTAGATACCTTTGAAATGTGGTGGCAGGCAATTCAGCATGACAGCAGCCATCTTTAATCAACAGAGCACAGTGCTGCCCTCTATGTGGTGGCGGCAAATTCTACATGCTCTTGTTTGGAAACAAACTCACGCGCTTTTTTGAGAGCCGTCATCCGCCATCTTTAATCAACAGAGCACAGTGCTGCCATCTTTAGCTAGATACCTTTGAAATGTGGTGGCGGCAAATTCAACGTGCTCTTGTTTGGAAACAAAGCCATGTGCCTTTTTGACAGCTGTCATCCACCATCTTTAATCAACAGAGCACCGTGCTGCTATCATGCGGGCAATTTCGTCAGCTGTCATCCGCCATCTTTAATCCACATGACATTAGTAGACGAATAAGTTTGAATGGCGTTTATAAAAGTAGGAAAGATCACAATATGAAGATAAAGTTGGAATTCAAGAGGACAAACTGGGGCAAATATTCATTTATAGGAAGGGGAGTTAGGGATTGGAATAACTTACCAAGAGGGATGTTCAATAAATTTCCAATTTCTTTGAAATCATTTAGGAAAAGGCTAGGAAAACAACAAATAGGGAATCTGCCACCTGGGCGACTGCCCTAAATGCAGATCAGTACTGATTGATTGATTGATCCACTATCTCCCGGATGCAAGCTCACAGCTACGTGGACCTAACCACGAGGGAAACTAATAGCATATCTTGTGACGTGTATTTTTCTTTACCAACTAACAAAATATCTATACCCACACGCTTTGCATTCTATATTTTTTTACTTATTTGTTTATTTATTTATTAGTGCCTTCTGTACAGTGGCGAAGTTAAGGCTCCTGGCCCCTCGTACACTTAACCACATACTAATCCGAATCTTAAATAAAATACTGAGATACTTAAAATAGTTAAACTACATAAATTAATAGAATTGAAAACATATTTAAATAAATTACTAGCTAACTTAATATTAAAATTAGTAGTATAATTGGATGGTTCTGGCACCTCCTCCCGCGGGAAATTTGAATTCTGGCGGGAAATTTGAATTTTGACGCGAGTATTGAATTTGTAAACAAAGCCACGTGCTTTTTGACAGCTGTCATCGACAACAACGCATCGCTAACCTCACTGCTGCCATCTAGACGGGCCTAAACCTCAGTAGTGCCAACTTAACCTAACTAGCGCCAGGTAAACAAAGCCACGTGTTTTTTGACAGCCACGTGCTTTTTGACAGACAACAACGCATCGCCAACTTCAGTACTGCCATCTTGACGGGCCTAAACCTCAGTAGTACCAACTTAACCTCACTAGCGCGTGGTAAACAAATCCACGTGCTTTTTTGACAGTTGTCATCCGCCATCTTTAAACTACAGAGCACTGTGCTGCCCTCTTTATCGAAGTAGCTGTAAATTCATCACCTGTTATCCGCAGTGCTGCCATCTTGACGGGTCTAAACCTTAGTGCTACCAACGTAACCTAACCAGCGCGAGGTAAACAAAGCCACGTGTTTTTGACAGCTGTCATCCGCCATCTTTAATCTATAGAGCACAGTGCTGCCCTCTTTAGCTACTTACCTTTGAAATGTGGTGGCGGATAATTTGAAAAATGCTTTTTGACAGCAGCCATCTTTGAGCACCGTGCTGCCCTCTTTAGCTAGATACCTTTGAAATGTGGTGGCAGGCAATTCAGCATGACAGCAGCCATCTTTAATCAACAGAGCACAGTGCTGCCCTCTATGTGGTGGCGGCAAATTCTACATGCTCTTGTTTGGAAACAAACTCACGCGCTTTTTTGAGAGCCGTCATCCGCCATCTTTAATCAACAGAGCACAGTGCTGCCATCTTTAGCTAGATACCTTTGAAATGTGGTGGCGGCAAATTCAACGTGCTCTTGTTTGGAAACAAAGCCATGTGCCTTTTTGACAGCTGTCATCCACCATCTTTAATCAACAGAGCACCGTGCTGCTATCATGCGGGCAATTTCATCAGCTGTCATCCGCCATCTTTAATCCACAGAACACCGTGCTGCCCTCTTTATGGCTACTACCTTAAGCACGTAGTAGCGGGCAATTTGAAAAGTTCTGTTAGCTATCATCCGCCATCTTTAATCAAGAGAGCACCGTGCTGCCATCTTTAGCTAGATACCTTTGAAATGTGGTGGCGGCAAGTTATACATTCTCTTGTTTGGAAACAAACTCACGTGCTTTTTTGACAGCTACCGTCCGCCATCTTTAATCAACAGAGTATAGTGCTGCCCTCTGCAGTTGAAATGTGGTGGCGGCAAATTCCACGTGCTCTTGTTTGGAAACAAAGCCATGTGCTTTTTTTGACAGGTGTCATCTGCCATCTTTAATCAACAGAGCACCGTGCTGCTATCATGCGGGTAATTTCGTCAGCTGTCATACGCCATCTTTAATCTCCAGAGAACAGTGCTGCACTCTATGTTGTGGTGGTAAATTCCACGTACTCTTGTTTGGAAACAAATTCTATGTGCTCTTCAGCTGTCATCCACCATCTTTAATCAAGAGAGCACCATGCTGCCCTCTTTGTGGTGGCGGATAATTTGAAAAATTCGTTTTTGACAAGCAGCCATCTTTAATCCAGAGAGAACAGTGCTGCCCTGTTTAGCTACTTACCTTTGAGGCGGTTAATTTGAAAAATTCTATTTGACAAGCTGCCATCTTTAAAGAAAAGAGCATCGTGCTGCTATCTTGCGAGTAATTTTTTACGTCACAGCTGTCATCCACCATCTTGCTTTGCTAACCTTAGTGCTGCCCTCTTTAGCTACTTACCTTTGAAAAAAATCTATCTGACAAGCTGTCACCCGCCATCTTGCATCGCAAACCTCAGTGCTGCACTCTATGTAGTGGCGGATAATTTGAAAAAACCTTTATGACAAGCAGCCATCTTTAATCCAGAGAGAACAGTGCTGCCATCTTTAGCTACTGCCATCTTACATCGCTTACCACGATGCTGCACTCTTTAGTTGAAATGTGGTGACGGTAAATTCGAACAAGTTTAATCACGCATCGGGAAAGCTAGAGTAAACACGTGCTGCAGTGATGACGTCATTGTGCATGTTTAAACCCGTTCGTTGACTAAAAGCTTTAGTCTTCGAGAAACAGTGATAGAGTGTGGAGTGCAAACAGGACGAAAACATTAATAGTTGATGTGCAAGGCTTTAAAGTAAACGGAAACAAATTTGTGTTTAAAGAGGTGGCTGTGTTAGATTGCAGTGTGTTGTGGGCTCCAAAACTTGTTAGTTTAGTATTTAGTCCACCGTTCCCTTACTGTTTGCAAACAGATGAAGATAAAAAGCAGACTCAGTGGATTGAAAACAATTTAGGTTTGAAGTGGGAAGAAAAAGGAATACCTTATCGTTTTCTACCTTTAATGATGAATGCACATTTGTCAAGAGCAGATCTTGTTCTTTTAAAGGGTTGTGAAAAGAAAGAATGGTTGCGTGATTTTCTACCACCATCATGTGAAATTATCGACATGCATGAATTAGGGTGCCCATCATTTAAAACTCTTCCGAAAGAGCATAGCAGAGAAACAAGTAAAAAGTCTTTACAACATGTATGCATGCTCTTTGATTGGTTGTGTCGCAGTGCATGCCGGGAAGTGAACAACATATGTAAACTCAAATAGCTTAATATGATAATAGTGGAAACTCCTGCGAGAAACTGGCGACACCGCTTCTGCGTGCCATCTAGCGGCTCGAGAGGCCAACTACTCTTACTACGGCTGTCAGCTGTGTATGCCAGAAGTGTCTTATTTGTACTTCAGATAGTTTTGTACTTGTAATGTATCACGATTTTGGAAATGGCAGGAAGAGGAGTTATTTGTGCTATGCATGGGTGTTTTCATTACAGAAGACAAAGTAATCGCAAGCCATTTTACAGATTTCCTAACAACAAAGTGCTGTGAGTATAGGCCTACCTGTTAATGTTTACGTGCCGGTATTTTTTTCTATCTATGAGAACATACTTTCTTTAAAATGTTGTTATGATTAAACCTATGCATTTAATCGATTTTTAGGTGTACTCAGTGGGTGAAGAGCAGAAGGGCAGATTTAGGTGAAAGGTATGAGGTTATGTTTAGCCACCAGAGTCCTCAGCCATTCTGTAGCTTCTGGAATGCTAATTCATGTGTCATTCAATTCTTTGCAATCAAGTGCTGCAAACACTGCAGAGTTTATAGAAATGTGTGATACTTTATCTGATATTTTTCATTCTTCAAGTCTCAGTAACCCCAAAGAGTTCAGGAGACCTTTAAGCAATGACTCCGGGCATATGAAAAAGCTGGATGAAATTTGTGATTGTCTAAAACAACTCAAAGTTTAGAATAACCGCAAAGGCAACCCTCTCTGTATTCAGGGTTGGATAGACAATATTTCTGCACTGAAACTATTGTGGTCTGAATTATATAGTGATTATGGTTTTCATTATTTGCTAACAAGGAGGCTCACACAGGACTGCATTGAAAACATTATTTCCATCATCAGAGCAAGAGAAGGTAACAATGTAACCCCAGATGCAACAAAATTTTGCAGTGTCATAAGGAGTGTTATGATAAATCAATTGCTCTGTGCTTCTGATGACAGCAATTGTGAATCTGATGTTGCAGACTTTCTACTGACTCATAATGATGTGATGAAGTGCAATTTTGGTGTTAATGTCTCTCGACAGTGTGAGTTAAGTGATCAGGTAACTGATTATGACATCATATAATACAGAAAAATGCAGACAATTATGTCATGGGCTGGGCATGTAGCAAATTTCCCCATGCTGAGTGTAGGGATGTATTGTCATCTTATGATAATGATTATAGCATGGGAAACTTGCACATAGAAATGAAAAAATATGACAATTCTAAAATTATGTTTCCAAATATTTGTGGGGAAAAGTTAGATGCTAAAATATCAAAAACATTTGAAGATTTGTTTTTTTTTAGTTTTTGTTAGAAAGCAAAGATGGAATTAGAAGAAAATTAAATGACAGGTTTTTGTCATTGAATGAATGTAGTGTAGGCTTATGTAACAGCTGTGTAAAATTACTGACCGACAAACAAGTATTTCAAAGTCCTTATAAAGGCATCTGTGAATAGAATCAATGACTCAACAGTGAAACATATTGCCTGTAAAAATGCCAAGTTAAAAAATATATTGCATGTGTGATTTGCTCTTGAAGACTGTAGGCCCTAGTCATAACACGACGATCTAATGTTTTTATTGGATATTACATTTGTTTTATTCTTATCACTGGTTCATTCAGATCAACATCCACCTTTTACCTTCCCTATATTATGTTACAAGAACGACGCAAACGTCTTAAAATCTGTATTTCGTTGGGTTGGAAGTCGAAATGTATAGTGTTTGAATAGCACGTTATGTTAGTGTTCCCTGCGAGCCGCTAGATGGCAGCACTACCTGCTGTCGCCGCTGCTCTGCGTGCTAAGTGAGGACAGTTTCCACTATTATCTTATTAAGCTATTTGGTAAACTGCAGTGTCGAAATAACCTTAGTGTAAAAGAAACATTTGTAGAGTAAAGACATCATGTCATTTCTAACAGATACTAAATGTAACGCAGTTGAAAAGGCGATCGTAAAGTTTTATGCATGCAAAAAAAAACTAAACACTTTTACTGAAGAAGAGTTAAATGCATTACCAAAGGCATTTTTGGTTAATGTAGCTGCGAATGCTGTAAAGAAGATTTGGGATAAGGTGCCTCGTGAGTGGACTCAAGATCCTGTTTTGTCAGAGCTTCAAACGTGTAGTTTACATCATGAACACGTGAGTTTAGGTAGACGACCTTCTGTGAGACAGTGCCGTACATGTGAACTAATTAAACTGTATCACGGACCTAAAACTAACGAGTTGTCTTCGCTTATAAACACTCATCATGGCTGTGGAGAGAGTAAACAAGGAAAAGGTGAAGAAACGTGCTGGGAGAAAGATGAGGAAGCATGTTGGGCGTGGACTCATCAATAGAGCGATTGATCTTCTTTTCTTCGTGCTTCATCTCCCCTGCGCCGCTAGAACACGTTCGCCTGACACGTAGTTACATGCTGCCTGCATAGAGTATGTCGTGTAGCTGTTAAAATCTGCTTCGTACAGTTATGCTGTGTGTGTGTGTGTGTGTTATTACCTAGTGCTTTAGCTGCTCAGAAGAATATAGCAGCACTTGTCGTTGTTGGTGTAATAAAACGAAAACTGAGTGACAAAGACCGCAAAATAAACAAAGGATAAAAATGTATATATATATATATATTCTAATATATATATTCTAAAATAAATATGAATTGTCAAAACATATTACAGGTGTTGTTTAATCCTACAGCATGTCCTAGTGACTTAGAAGAAAGGAAACGTAGAGGATTAAAAGAAAACACACATAAGATTTAACGTACATCCTCTTTATTAATCCATGAATTAAAGCTGTTATTAAAACCAAGCCATTTAACATTTATTGCCACGACGTCGAATAACACGTTCAACTAAATAGTGATCAGGATATTTTGTTTTCTGCAGTTCTTCGATGTAGAATTTCCCGCGGGAGGAGGCGCCAGAACCATCCAATTATACTACTAAAATTAATTAATATTAAAAACTCTTAAAAAGACTAATCCTCAGGCACGCACACATTCATACTTCAATCAGTCAGTCAGCTGCCGTCAGCAGGTAGTCTCGGCAGGAGACCTTAAATCGTGATTTTAAAAAATCTAGTTCCTCTGACCTGAGCTGGCAGGGTATTCCATAATATGGCGACAGTCACCACAAATGATTTATTAATTTTATGTGTGTGGTGCTGTGTAGAAAGAATTAATCTAGAACGTGTATTTAAGTTGTGAAATGATGATAAAAAGATGAATTTAGAAGAAATATACTGTGGCTGACTTTCTATTATCATTTGTGATTTCAGAGTATGTTTTCTACGTAAATTCTATAATATCTTCTCGTGAAATTCTCAAAATATTCATATATAAAACACTTGAAATTAAATTCGATCTTCCGGTAGAAAGTTCTAAGTATTGCTCTACTTCACGTAACTTATTATATGAACTTTATATGAATATTGCAAATTTAGAGTTTATTGTACACCTTCATTATAAATTAACCACTCAATTGAAATTCTAAAGTTCCAACAAGTGAGAACATACGATATTACGATAGCTAACGTGATAACACACTGTCTTCCAAAAGTCTGTTTCTATTTTTAATTATTGTAAAACGTTAATTTTCAAAGTGTATATTTTGCTAATAATTGTTCATCAAAATATTAAGTAAGTGAGCTTTTGAAATGACTTAATATTCTTTGTAAGCAATGACAATGTCTGTAAGAGTTCTGTTGAGAGTCAGAATTATGTTTCTGAATGAAAAGACACTTATATCACCTGTCATATGTCTTCTTGTTAAGCTCGGACTGTTGAATACTGCTGCGCAAGCAGCAATCTGGAACTCAGCTAACAGCAAGTACCACGATATTCCATAGTGCCGCGTCCCAGGAACCGTCCCTCGTAGTACCAAGCCCAAATTCCGCGTTGATATGCATCAGTCTCCGTCGATCTGCGTCATTCTCCGCCGATCTGCGTCGTCTTGAGTCAGGATTTCACATGTTAATAAAAGAGTGGCTTTTCCACAAGAAAGTCCATCTGACTAGGTAACTGTTAGAGTGTCTTGTGTTGAATCGAGCACAATTTCATTTGCGGTATTAGGACTGATTAAAACAGCTTCGGAAATAATCACCATTCACTAGATGATAAATTTGTCGAAGCACTGTTTCTTTTCTTTTTACCAGTCCCAGTGTGTACGTAAGTTGATATAATTGGAAAATGAAAAATAAATTTTTCTATGGATAGTGCATCTTTACACTCACTCCACACCGTTCGTATTGTCAGAAATGACTCTATTCTAAGCACAGTTTATCATGACTCACTTTCACAGTAAAAATAAATAAATATCTCTCTGTCGTAAAATATCGTAATGTTCCTTCTCACTATCACAGTTCCTCAAATATTCGTGTACGAATCTTTTAATTCACAATGTCACTGAATTATGAAGCATGCGTAATATAATAAGGCGTATTTACAGGTCGTTAGACCGTCTACTCACACACATTTATTTCAAATGGTACAGTCTGTTGCAGAAATTATTAAACAGTCTTTAGACTTTGATAATATTCAAAATAGTTAATGAGTTGCAAGCCTACACTTATGATGTTCTAAGTTGAAACAGTTCATGACCATTAAAATTTAAAGTAGTCGTGCTAGCTTCAATTTTGTCAAAGTTATTCACACAAAAATCGAGATATTTTATATGTTCAAATACTGGCGAAATATTACAAGTCTTATAACTTCAATGTTATAAACACATTAATTTTCAAAGTTCAAATTCCCTGACGAATTGTAAGTCCAACAATTTCTCAAGAAAAGTCATACGTTACTCACTGGTGTTCAAATACACTAAGTGTCAACTTGCTGTCGAAAATAGTATCACGACGTTTCCGTAGAATGAACCCTAAGTTCGACTTCACTTGTCGCGATCAGCATGACTGACAAGCCAGCTGTGAGCGAAGAATTGGAACTGGTTTGCTCTGTTTTTTTTTGTTTTTTATCGGGGGGGGCCGAAGCCCGCTCCCCCCGCGTGACCATCGACTCAATCTACATGGCCTCCGACATGCTATTATTTCTAAGAAGAAGAAAGAGATAGCGGGGAGGAGTGGGAGGTGATACAAGGAGTATCTGCCGGTTTCCGAGTCAGACTCGCTACCACGGCAAGAGTTTGTGTTAGGTATATGGCGTCCGATCCCGCTTATTAACGGGTTGATCTTATTACTCCATGACTTTCTGTACATGTTTAGTGTCTGTTTACGTATTTGGTGCCTTATTGAGCTGACTTTCGCAATACTGCGTAGTTGGCGTATTGGCGTGTCGTAAGGGAGTCTGGTCGCTGCTCGTAGGCATTTATTTTGTATTAATTCCAGCTTATCCAGGTTCGTCATTGCAGTGAACCCCCGCGCTGGGGCTTCGTACATGATTATTGGTATTGAAGGGTCAGGGAAAAACCACATAGGCAGAAAGAAGAAAGAGCCTACATGTAAAACCTGACATCTTGTGATAGCACATGCAAGGATGTGGGCTGGATAAAGTCCAGAGGTTGTGTTAGTTAGGAATAGGTGTCATGCAATCATAACCATTTCCTTGCAATTTTTGTTATTATGGGGATCATTCCTTCTTGTCACTGCCGGGTCGGCTCGGGTCTGCTAGCGTCTGGGCTTTGGGCCACAGGTTCGTCCCATTGTCCAGCAGCCAGCAGTCCCTGGTGCCAAGTCTCCTTTTGGAGAGGGGGGAATTAGAGCCAAGCCTTGGATGCAAGGGGCTATCTTCTTCCTCCTGTCGATGTCCCTCTATGCGGTGTTGTTGGAACACCCTTGTCACTGCAGATCTAAAACTAACTAAGGTTATTATTAACATGTATATACAAGTTCGCATTGGAGTGCCGGCTGTTTGCCTGCTCTCGTGTCCAGCGTTCAACATAGATAGGAGTGAGATATTAAACTTATTAAACTGTTTATAGGGCGCGGGCGGTGTTCCGCTCCCATGTCTCTGTCGGGGGCGGGGTGGATTGATACGTCCTTGGCCGTCTGGCTGCGTTGCCGTCGTCTTCTTAGGTTGTACTTTTTGTCAATCTTCCTCGCCTGGTCCCTGGGTCCAGGACAGCTGAAACATATGAGGCATATTTACATATTTACATAGGTGTCTGCAGTGTGTGGGTTTATGTGGTATATAGGTGTCAGCTTGGCGGGAGTCGGTTGGCTATCGGCCCCTCGCCCACCCAACCCTGTGGCTGAACAGAATGTGCTTCGGTGTAGGATACTTTTTGTACAGATCAACGTCGTAGCGTCCGATCCCGCTTATTAACGGGTTGATCTTATTACTCCATGACTTTCTGTACATGTTTAGTGTCTGTTTACGTATTTGGTGCCTTCTTGAGCTGACTTTCGCAATACTGCGTAGTTGGCGTATTGGCGTGTCGTAAGGGAGTCTGGTCGCTGCTCGTAGGCATTTATTTTGTATTAATTCCAGCTTATCCAGGTTCGTCATTGCAGTGAACCCCCACGCTAGGGCTTCGTACATGATTATTGGTCTGATTAGGGCCTTATACATGTTTATGGCTACTTCCGTGTTAATACTGGACTTTTTGTTCAGTATAGGATATAGCTGGTTAAGTCGTATGTGTGCTTTTCTTTGAATATCATTGATGTGGTGTAGCATGGTGAGCTTTCTGTCTAGGACTACTCCTAGGTATTTGACTTTGTCATGCCACACTATATCTTCGTTGAAAAGCTTTAGCGCTTTTATGTTGACTGGTCTGCGTGTGAGTCTGTTCTTCTTAGTGAACAGCACTGCTTGGCACTTGTCAACATTGACCTTGATGCGCCATTTCGTTAGCCAAGGCTCGAGAGTTCTTGGTGCTACTTGTAGCCTCTTTCGAGCGCACGCTAGCTGTGGATGTTGAACTGTGATAGCGGTGTCATCAGCGTAGAGGTGTGTGGTAGTGAGTTCTGTCGTAGGCATGTCGTTTGTATACAGGACGAAGAGGATTGGGCCGATAAGGGACCCTTGGGCTACGCCCGCTCTAATCCTGCGTGTACTTGACAGCGTGTTATGTACGTCTACTTTGAACTCTCGGCCCTCCAGATAAGATTTAATAAGTCTTATATAGCCTGGGTGGAATTCGTGGTCTATTAGTTTCGCTAGTAGGCCTTCGTGCCAGACTTTGTCAAATGCTTTCTGGATATCAAGGAAAACCGTTCCTGTGTCTCTTCGTTTGTTGAGACCTATGGTGGCTTGTTCTATGAATCGAGTGAGCAGTTGTGGGGCAGAATGTCCGTTCCTAAAGCCAAACTGCTCGTTGCGAATTATACCTTTTTCCTTGATATGCCCTATTAACCTTTTCAGTAGTATTTTCTCGAATACTTTACTGAGGGCGTCCAGAAGGCTGATGGCCCTGTAGTTGTTGGGGTCTGACTTGTTTTTGCCTGGTTTTCCAAATACAAGGATCCTAGCCCTTTTCCATTGTTCAGGGTAATATTGGAGTCTGAACATTGCATTGAAGATGCTGGTAAGTAGTGTTAGGGCTTTGTGAGTTAATTTCTTAATTATTATATTCTGGATCTCGTCTGGGCCTGGCGCCTTCTTGGAGTTAAGATGACCTATAATCCACTTAATTTCGTGTATATTTGTCCTCTTAACCTCCGGCTTAGGTGCGTTTTCAAGGAATTCTGCTACCTTTGCCTCAGTTTGCCTGAAGAAGGCTGGGTGAGATGGTATTTCGTTTGGAGTGAAAGCCGCCTCTATGGAGTCCGCTATGATTTCGGCTTTGTCACGGTTCTCGTATACCGGACCGTTAGGTCCCTTGATGGTAGGGATGTTGTGTGATTCTCGCGTGAAGTGTCTCGCTAAGTTCCACACTGGCCTGGTGTTGGTGTCGAAAAGTTTGAGGTGGTTGTTCCACTTTTCCGACCTGTATTCCAGTAGTTGAGTTTGTATTTCCGTGTTTAGTTCGTTTTTCATCTCGCGGTCTTCGTCTCTGTGATGTCGAGCCCAGTTACGCCTGCGGCTGTTGCGCCTGCGTATTAACTCTTATATGTGCGCTGCAATCTCGAAAAGAGGTGATTCTCTGTGTTTGCTTAGCGGTATGCTCGCAGTTGTGGCTGTTTGAATTGCTTCTACCAGGGTTTTGACTGCTTCGTCAATTTGGGCTGTGCTGTCTATTAGCATGCCTTCGTTTCCCTGTAGGAGTGTGTCTAGCTTGCGTTCGAATTTGCCCCAGTTGGCTGCTTTATAGTTGAGCCGGCGTCTGGGGTTTTTCTCATATTCCTCTGGGTTCGCATCTAGTGTAAATATCACTGGTTGGTGCCTCGACCCCAGGTCGTTCGCTACCTTTATGCTATGCCTTTGAGGAATATGTCGCAATATGGCTATGTCAAGCATGTCGGATACGTGATCGTTCGGTGCTAGGAACGTGGGCTCACTGGGGGCTGTTACCACATAGTCCTGGGATAGCATGTGGTCATACAGCCTTGTGCCTGCTGGGTTTGGTTTCAGGCATCCCCAGGTGGCGTGTTTCGAGTTTAAGTCCCTCCTAGCACTATGTTTCGATTTAGCCCTAGTACTGTTTCTGTGTCCTGAGTGTTTAGGCTTGTCGGTCTGGAGTATGCTGCTATGACATTTATAAGTGTTCCCTGCACTGGTAGGGCTATTCCGCATGCCTCCAGCGTGACCAGCTCTGGTATGTCTACCTCCATGTGCTTGATGTCCTTCCTTACCAGGACTGCCACTCCTCCAACTTTGTTAGCCTTATCGCTTCTGTGCATTTTGTAGCCTCTTATAGTGAACTTCCTCCCCGGAGGGAGGAAGGTCTCTGTTAGGAGAGCTACGTGTATTGTGTTCGCGGCTAGGAAGGCTTCGAGTTCATATTTCCTAGACCTGACGCCCTGGCAGTTCCATATTAGAACTCGAAGCTCCTGCGTGTTATTGTTATTATTATTATTATTATTATTATTATTATTATTATTATTATTATTATTATTATTATTATTATTATTATTATTATTATTATTATCTTCGTTGGGTTGTTCAGCCATCCGGGGTTAGGAGTTCGGAGATTGCATTAGCCAGGTCCCTTAGCCAGGGGTAGGGGAGCATGTTGGCCATCATAACCCCAGTGGTTATGGCTACCGACAGGTTCAGGTTCGGAAAGAAAGTTTTCAGGATTTCTTCTATCCTTCCCTGAACGCCTTTACTGCCATGTTCCCCGCTGGCTGTTGTGCCTGTAACTGTGTAGTTGGTGAGATTGGTGTGGTGAGAGGTGGGGGCGAGGGGGGTGGTGGTGCGGATGCCGGCTGATTATCGGCAGGTTCTCTGCGGGGGGTGGAGCTGGCCTGGGGTGGGCCTTCTAGCAGCTCGGGAAGTGCTGGTGTGGACTTAACCTGCCTTTGTTTGTTTACTTGGGACTGGGCCTTCTTGTTGTTCTTGTTTGAGGTCTTAGCTCGGACGGTGGTGGGGGTGGTTGGTCTGAGGGCCCGTGGTTGTGTTTGCCTACCGTCCGTACGGGCTTGAAATTTAAAATGCCTCCACCTGGTGGGCGCTGGTTGTCTGAAGGACCTTGCTTTTGGCCCTTTGTGCCTGACGGGCCTGCGAGACCTGAAGGGTCCTTTGTACCTGATGGGCCTGGGTTCTTTTTGCGTGAAGCGCCTGTGCCTGAGGGGCCTGCTTGGGCCTTAGGGTTGCCACGCTTATTACCCTTTGGCCCTTTGCCTTGATGAGCGGCTTCGTAGTCCTTGCGGCTAGGACAGTCTTTAAAATTGGCCGCGTGTTTTCCCCCGCAGTTAGCGCACTTAGAGTACGCGGGGTCGTTGCCGTAGGGGCAGTCGCGGGACAAGTGGGAGGCGGCGCATCTGCGGCATCTGGGCTCCAGTCGGCACGCCGCCCCTGGATGGCCATGCCTCTGACACACTCCACATTGGGGGCCAGTGGCTGGGGGGCGGTATGGCTCGACCGACACAAGCATGTTCGCGAGCATCCGCATTTTCCGCAGATTGTCCGCGTCTGGGGTGTCCGCCACGGCAACTAGGAATAGGTTGCCCTTGGCTGGCCTGTTCCCTGCTCGCATCCGCACAACGGAGAATGCGGGGATATCCTGTGCTTTCAATGCAAGCTGGATTTCGTCCGCATTACTTCCGTTAACGGGGTTCCTCACTACGAATCGCTTCACAGTGCTATTGGGCAAGATTCTTACAAATGTAATATTTAGCCGTTTTAGCACTTCGATAGCGGTTTCATAGCTCTCAAAGCTCGTCATGTGTAGCCGGATCGCTTCATGTGCGTCTACTCTCGGCCTAGAGAAATAATATTTTCTCTCTTCATGCGGCAGCTTTTTGAGGAGCTCCGTTTCGAGTGTCTTTGTGTTGGTAGTGAAGACCGTAAGGGGTGGGGATTGACCCCTTACGGGTGATCTGTTTCTTCTGTTGTGGTGGTGGAGGTGGGCTCTGACGAGTCTGCCTCTTGTGTGTGGAGTGCTAGGGTTGGGTTGAGCCGATAGATGTTTCGGTGCTACTATCGACTCGGATACTTGGCTTATTTCTCCTGCCTGCCTGGGCATTGCGGCTCAGGGGCTGAGTTACTTTTCCTTTCCCCTTTCCCTTCCCCCTCTTCCTCCCTTTTGCCTCCCTGAAGCCGTCACCCTGGTTTCCCGGCTGGGTGGCTGGGTCCTCGGGTTCGGTCACCCCGTGCTGGCTGAGTCTCTCTCCCTCGGAGCTCTCAGATTCGGCCTCCCGGGATGCGCCTGAAAGGTCGATCACCAGTGGGGCCTCGTCCGACTCCGAGTCCGAGTTTCCCGCTCGCCCGGGTGGGGGTTGGAATTTAGTTGGCGCCATCCGCCGAGTCCGTTTCTCCCTCTTATTCCTTCCCTTGTGCGCTGTTGTCTTCGCGCTCGGGTTTGCGGAACTGGGTCCCGCTTTCCCGGCGTCCGACTGGCTGACCACTGGGTTGGGTTTGAGGGTTCGTTTCATGTTAGGGGGAGGATTAGCCTCCATTTTGTGTTCGTGTTGCTCCGCAGCCGCTAGCTCAGTGGAGCCATACGACTGTTCCTTCCCGTGTTCGGGTTCCGGCACATCAGGGGCTAGCCCCGGTTCCCGGTCGCCCGAGCACAACGTCACGCACTCCAGCTCAGCTTCCAGGCTTCTCCTGCTCTTATTTCGGGGGTCAGCCCTGTGGCTGGCCGGCCGATTGGGGAGCGGCTGCACTGGTATGTGCGAGCTGGCTTGTACTGACGGGATGGTAATCGGAGATGTCGTGGTGGTGGTAGTAGTGGTGGTGGTGGCGCACGCATAGTTGCGCATAGCTTGCCCCGTCAGGTAAACGTTTCCCGTCAGGTTTATTTGCTGTGAGTCAGGGGTAAAGCCTGCTCCCAGCTCCTGCACATTTCGCTTCCTGCTCTCGGAGCACGCTAGGCGCTGAGTCACCTCCAGCTCCCGCTCGGCCGGGTCAGTGACGCGAGCGAGGGCCGGTAGCGACAAGCTATGCGCGCTTGTAGCATTCCACCCTGCAGACATATTCAATATATTATTACTAAACAATATATTGCCGGTGGGAGTATTTGGCAGGGGGCAGCGCTATGATAACTGCGCTTTGCCCTCCGCTGATGTACTGACGGCCGTAGAGTGGTCAGAGTGCCGTAATAACGACAGCTCCTCACTCTCCGTCATTTCTTGAAGTTCGTAGATGTTTGTCTGTATGGTTCCAGGCTTGCCGACAAATTGCTCTTTACGAAGCGTAACATTGCTCTTTCTGGGAAAACAAGCCTGGTCCCGTGTGTGTAACTGTTGGGACATACGTAATCGAACTAGTGGACGCGGGATTATCCCTTGTTACGGGGGTTTCTGGGCCACAGAATCCCTATCTAACCCTAGGTACCGAGAGGCGGTAACCGGTTGGGACAGGTAGTGTAGTCTCTCGAAGTTCTCGGTGAAAGGAGAGAGAAAGCGCAGCGAGAGGCACGTACGTGCTTCCCCTACGGCAGTCAACTCGTTGGTTTGCTCTGGCCGGAGCCTCGGCTTATATTCCGGAAGGCCAAGGTTACTCTCTACGTCACGAGAAAAAAATGTGGTTTATTTCCCACTTGATATCTCTTGAACGCCTTGATGGAATTTGCTGAGATTGACTTATATTTGGCTTAAGAACACTAGCTACACGATGAGGTATGTCACATTTCTTCATCGGTTAAAAAGTTAGTAAATTTTTGTTCTCGTACATACGGGTGGGATTGACGTCACCCGCAGGTTCATCGCTCGTGGCGTGTCCTGCTTGCCACGAGGAACTTCATATCGAGCTCACATAAGATGTCGGGCACATAAACACATATTCATGCCGTCCTTTTTCAAATATTCCAGTAACTTTTAGAATAATATACATGGCTAATACAGTATCTGGTACAATATATATATACTTGTATATATGACAACCATATTTTAATTTCATTACGAACTCTTTAAAATCTATCAATGTAATAAACTAAAATAAAATAAAATTAATGCGACGTACTACTTTTCTTCGTGGTTGCATACCGTCGAGTGAGTGCGACGGTTGCTTACCCAATCAACTACGTCTATGTCTACGTGCAAATGAAAGGTGCTCCGCGTATTTGTTTACATCAAAATCAAACACTCGTGAAAATAGGTATAGAAATAAAATCTAAAATGGAAACACTGTTTGGTCCAAATTCGAGTGCAACTCCCTCTGCAACAGCTAGTTCTTCAAATACTGGTAGCATGCATGAAATAAGTCTCCCTACAGTTTCACTGCCATAATTTATGGTAATTATTTCTGAATTCGTTCATTTTCGAGATACCTTCCAGAGCCTGGTAATTAATAAGCACACCTTAACGAACATAAATTACAGAGGAACTATTACTTAATGTCATGTTATCAGGAGAACCTCACAAATTAATTTAAAGCTTGCTTGTCACTGAAAGTAATATCCAGGTAGCTTGCGAATTAATGTTTCGGAGATATAATAAATAACCCCAAATTTATTGTAGACCTACATGTTTAGCAACAGACAGCTAGATCTTCCATAAGTGAAAACAGAATCAGCTAAGTATTTAAGAGTATTTTTAAAAGCAATCTGAGCGGTATCGAAATAGGCCTAATGGAGATAGACGTGCCTCTGAATGAGGTTTTGTTAATACGCTTAGTGTTAGATCGAATCAGTCTCAATCTTAGAAAACAGTGGGAGGCAAAATCCTCAGATAAGAAGTTCCCTCGCTTAAAGGATGTAGTAGCATTCTTGGAGAATTGTTGTCAAACTATGGAGTTAATCAACCCTGAAAAACATCAAGGCGACAAGCAACTGGTCGTACCCAAACATGGTGGAGATAAGGGAAGAAGAGTCCTTTGTAACAACATCACCTCATTGTGAGTTTTGTAAAGCTTCTCGCATCCTAACAAAATGCCCTAGGTTTCGCGAAGCCAGCGATGGAAATAGAATAGATTTCGCCAAGAAGTGTAAACTTTACTTTAACTGTATGGGTGCTAATCATGATTTGAAGGAGTATAGTTCAGGAAATTGTCGAATCTGCAATAATAGACATCATACTCGGTTGCACAAGGAGCATAGTATTTCCTACAATATTTCTGCTACATCAGAAACCAACCAAATTCAGCAGTAAACCTACTGTGCTGTGAAGAGCAACTATACGCATTTCGAAGTTCTATTTCTGGTGGTGGTTTAAGTCAAACATGGGATTGGACATCAGTGTCGAGCTCTACTTGATGGTGCATCTCAAATGCATTTCATGTCCAGGCATTTGGCAGATCGCATGGAGATTGAACTGAGTCGGCAGTCGATTCCCATAAAGGGGAATAGTGATGTTGAGCTAACTCAGACTACACTACTCCTATTGTTTTTGTTGTGTTTCCTCGCGTAACTGATCAGCTTCCTACAGCACAGCTTGACACGTCTGACTGCAGCTCCCACGGAACTTTCCATTGGCGGATCCTCAGTTTAGTACACCAGGTGAAGTTGATTTTCTACTGGGGGCTTCTGTATTCCTTGACATACTACGTCGTGGTCAACTCCAGAGATAATCAGCCCATACTACAGGACACTGCATGTGGCTGGATCTTACTAGCACGATAACACCTCACTCTCTAAATTCTATCAAGAAAGTAATGTTTGGTTCGCAGCAACGAACTTCATGCACTGGTCGAACGGTTCTGGCAACAAGAGGAAGTAAAGATGTCCACCTTGTGTTCTAAGGAAGAAAGTCAGTGCGCAGAACACTTTGTGAACAACACTACTAGGGATGAAAGATATGTTGTAAGACTGCCTATTAAACCACATCATTAGGAACTTGGGGATTCATTTTAATACACTACTCATCTCAATCAAATTGAACAGAGGTTACATCGCCAACCAGACTTAAAGGACTATGTCAAGTTCATGACAGAATATACTGATCTTAATCACATGGAACTTGTGACAATGTAAACCAACAAGGCAGCATATTACCTGCCTCATCATGCTGTGGTCAAGCAGCCCAGCACTACCAGTAATGCCAGAGTCGTCTTCAACGACTCTGCTAAAACTGCTAGTAACTATTCGCTGAACAATATATTGATGGTTGGACCTACGGTGCAAGAGAACTTGTATTCTATCATCTTGCGATTTAGAACACACAAGTATGTCTTCACTGCAGATGTCACAAAATGTACAGGCAATTAATAGTTCATACTGATGATCAAGATCTGCAACGCATTGTATGGTGTTCATCTCCGAATGAACCTATCCAAATGTATCGACTTTCCAGTGTCACTTATGGTACCTCAGCAGCACCTTTCTAGGCCATGATATGCCTGGTACAACTTGCCAACGATGGTGCACTGCAGTATCTAAGAGCATCGGAGACATTACGAAGAGGCTTCTATATGTTCTGAATGGAGCAGATACCATTTAAGAAGCACTCAGTCTGCAACAAAAGCTGATCGAACTACACATCAGCGCAGGCTTTCCTCTTCATAAATGGCGTGCTAACCATCGCACTCTTAGAACACGTATCTCTTGAGTACCAAGAATCACAATTGCCCTGCAGTCTGGATGTCATGGAAGATGCTACCATCAAGGCCTTGGGACTGCTGTGGCATCCTCTAAAGGATATCTTCCAGTTTGTAGCTATCAGTCACACCCAGAAGAGCAAATCCTGGACAAAACATAGTGTGTTTTTTCCTAGTTGTTTTACGTCACCGACACAGATAGGTCTTATGGCGACGATGGGACAGGAAAAGGCTAGGAGTGGGAAGGAAGCGGCCGTGGCCTTAATTAAGGTACAGCCCCAGCATTTGCCTGGAGTGAAAATGGGAAACCACGGAAAACCATATTCAGGGCTGCCGACAGTGGGGTTCGAACCTACTATCTCCCGAATACCGGATACTGGCCGCACTTAAGCGACTGCAGAAATCGAGCTCGGTAAACATAGTGTGTTATCGTGCATTTCATCCATTTTCGATCCCTTGGGACTCTTAGGTCCAGTAATCATGAAGTGTAAAATTTTCTTGCACCACTTGTGGCAAGCAAAAGTGGACTGGGATCAGAGTTTGCTTCCTGAGCTATTACCTACTTGGGAACAGCTTCAGGCACAACTGCCATCACTAAGTGACATTCCTATCTTCCGAAGAGTGAGAGGAGACAGGGAAATTAAACGATATGAATGACACGGATTCTCTGACGCTTTAGAAAGGGCCTTTGGAGCATATATCTACCTACGGAGTATATATGTCACGGATAATATAATAGTCATCATCATCATCATCATCATCATCATCATCTGGGTATCCTTCTAGCGGCCGGGTAGGACTTTTGTCATTATAGAGTTCTTCTTCTTTCACATCCAGCATTCCTTTCTCGATAAGGTCTGCATTTATTTGGTCCAGCCACCTTCATCTGGGACGTCCAACAGGTCTCCTCCCAGGTACTGCCATTTCCAAGTATTGTTTGGGGGTTCTAGTTTCTTCCAACCTTTGCACAATCCCAAACCATTTCAACCGTGCAATGCGTAGTCTTTCTTCCATCGTAAGGTCACTTGCATGCCATTTTTATTTAAGAGATAAGGATTTCACACTGTTCCGTATTGAAGTGAGTTCACTAATAAGTTAAAAGGAAGTATAAAATGGTTCAACCTTTCAATACTGTACCGGGCGGTACACCTCCAGGCCGCTAATTTAAAATTTGCGCCAGTTGAAACTCCTCTGCTGGAGGAAGTCTGAACTTTATCGACGGTATTAATTTGCAAGTTTCTCAGAAGATGTCACTACTTGGAAATTTTGGAGTTTTTGAACTGTGTCACTTTTGATGTATTTTTGTTTTACCGGTAGTAAGTAGTGTGAACTTTCTCTCCTAGAGGACACTACTGAAAAACTACAATGGTGCACCCTAGCGTGATGTGAAAGAACTGTTTTTTGGAGAAATTTTTATTTCAAAAGTTTGTTTCTTGTTAAATTTCTTTCTGTTATTGTTTAAGTTGGCTGTATACCCCTCTCTTCCCCCTTGTTTTGTATTTAGCCAATCCCGAATTTCTTTAATTAATTTCTGACCAATCTGATGTGTCTTCCCCCAACTTGAATATGCTGCTTATCCCGAACCAATAAAGTGATTGTGGGCGGGTGTTTTCTTCCCTGAAACGCCTCGAACTTTCCGCGAGAGTATATAAACTGCTGATTTTAGGGTCTCGGTGCCACTTCTGTTCCATCTTTTAGTGTGTAAAGTACATAGCAGGGGGCGGGAAGCGCCTCTTTCTTCGGCAGCGGTCAACAACAAGGTAGTGGCCGATTAATAACTTCTTTCTTTGCTAGCTCAGCAGTTTAACTCTCGGGGCGGGTCCGAAGTTTTTCCATAATGTAACCTTCCTTAGAATGTAAAGACACTTAGTATCTATTCTATCTTTTAAATTGCATATCGGGATAGAGAGTGCTTAACCCTCTCGAGCTCCCACTCATATTGTTTTGAGGTGAACTTTTTTTCTCAACCTATTCTTCCTTAATGTAATGTAAATTGTTCTTTTCTAAAGTCACCTCTGTAGTATGGGATTAGCCCTGGCATCAGTGGCCTAGAGCCAAATTAGGTTTTGAAACAAATACATTAGGAGTGCAGATCGCCTCCTCTCAAATTGTTATTTTAGAGGTCATGTAATTAACCTTTTTCACTTAATAGACCTCAGTAGGTTGGGTATTTTACCCCTGTGTCTATGTCCTGAGAGGACAACTTGAAGGTGGAGTTTGGTGTGGCCTTTGAGAGGCTTAAAGTTTAAGAGCGAGTAGCTCTTTCTTGAAAATTGAGTGTTGTATGCCTCGAGGAGGCTTTTCTGTGTAATTTGGAGCAAGTGCTCCTGATCATGAATGGGGTTTTCTGCCCCTCCGTTAAAACTTATTTTGGAGTAAGGTTGGGCTGATTGCCCAAGATTTGTGAAGTCGGGGCGCGAAGCCCAAATCCGGTAAATGTTGTAACCGTACTTTTGTTGCCTTGCTACTCTGTACCTGCCGTACTTGTTATTTCTTAATTTTGAAAAAAAAATATAACCTTGTTAAATTTTACATTAACTTTGATTCCGTAGTTTGAGACCCGTTCAAGCCCGCACCTTCTTTCACCTCTACCTACCACATAAACACGGTAACAAATACTATTAAAATAAGAAATGTAAATTTACATTCCTATTTAATTAAAATTGGTACCGGTACTGGTTTCGACAAGTACTTTTGGTCATCATCAGCCGATCACAAATAAGTGTACAGCAATGCACAGATAAATAAATTGTGAAGTATAAAGAATTCTGTAGGTTGCTATAGTGAAGCACTAAAATCTTTAGGGAGTACTGTGCGTTGAAAAATAGTCAATCACATGCAGTTTACGAAACACTATAACATAATGTTACGAAAAAAGTCTAAAATCAAATACGTATTCATCAGCTGCAGTTTATAAGGCACTGTATTATTTTAAGGATCAGCACTGCGTGTCAATCATGAAATCATGGATCAAGAACGTTAGTAAGACACACGCGTTAGAGAGCACTGTATGGGAAGAAGTCCAGATTCAAATACGTATCCAAATATAGTACCGGTACTGAGCAAATTCTTGAAGAGTTCAATTGCAGTTTATGAGGCACTGTATAATTTTAGTGAATAGCACTGCCCGTCGATCGATCCCAAAATTATGAAGAAGTCGCCGTTCAAATACGAAAATGCACTACGTAGCAAGTTCCTGAAGGGTAGTTCGGCACTGTGATTCTAAAAGTCCCTTAAGTTAGATGTGTTAGAGAGCACTGTGTGTGAAGAAATCCAAAATCAAATACGAATCTAAATGTAGCACGGAGTAAATTCTTGAAGAGTTCAATTGCAGTCCATGAGGCCCTGTATAATTTTAGGAACCCAATGAAATTCATAACTATAAGTAAAACGGCCTACCAGGCAAAGAGAAAGGCCTATCAATATATAGGCCTGAAATTCATAACTATTCAGTTCTTCATGATTGATACGCAGTGCTGATCCTGAAAATTATACATTGCCTTATAAATTGCAGCTGATAAATACGTATTTGATTTTAGACTTTTTTCATTACATTGTGTTATAGTGCTTCATAAACTGCATGTAATTGACTATTTGTCGATGCACAGTTCTCCCTAAAGATTTTAGTGCTTCACTATCAGCAAAGTACAGAATTCTTTATACTTCGCAATTTATTTATCTGTGCATTGTTGTACACTTATTTGTGATCGGCTGATGATGACCAAAAATGCTGTTCGAAACCGGTACCAATTTTAATTAAATAGGAATGTAAATTTATATTTCTTATTTTAATAGTATTGAAAGGTTGAACCATTTTATACTTTCTTTTTACTTATTAGTGTCATTTCTAATGCACTCATTTCTAATTCTGTGTCTTCTTGTTTTTTGTATAGCAGATCGTAAAAATTTCATTTCACATACTTACAGTTTACTGATGCCTCTTTTCAATAACACACAGGTCTCCAACCCATATGTCATGATTGGCAGGAGGTAAGATTTGAACATTGTTTGTTTGGCTTTTACGGGAACTGCTTTGTCCCACACTAGATTTCGTATCTGATAGAAGAACGTGGAACCTTTTGCCACTCTGTTCTAGATTTCCAATTTAGCACTCCAATGGTTAGATACAATACTTCCAAGATAGCTGAAGCTTTCTTCTACGCATTCAATTCTCTCTCCATGAAGTTTGAGGTCATATTCGCTGGGTGTTCTATTCAATTTAATTGATACTGTTTTCTTCTTACTCACAGTTAATATTCCTTAAATTTGTTGACCCAGCAATCTAATTTCCTTTGGACTTCTTGCTCTGTTTCTCCCCAAATGGCAACATCATCTGCAAACACTAATGCATTCAAATCTCCAGGTTTTGCAGCTTTAATTTCTTTAATGATTACATCCATGAGTGCATGGAAAAGTAGGTTAGATAGTGCACTGCCTTGTTGTACACCTCTCTTTGTTTGGAACCATTCAGATCTACCATTCCCTATTTGTACACTACTTTCCCATTTTTCATATAGCAGTTGAATCTTACGAATTAGAGAACTTGGAGCCCCTAGTTTATGCAGAAATTCCCATATTTTGCTCCTTGGAATACTGTCATATGCTTTTTCTATATCCAGAACACTACTATCAGATCTTTCCCTTTTTATCAGTACTTTTCTATTAGTTCTAACGGCAAAAAATAGGTCTATTGTTCCTCTGTTGCCTCTGAAGCCATATTTTTCTTCTTCAAACTGACGTTCTATCCTTGTTCTTAATCTCTTCGCTATGATATTTTCCAAGATCTTGAGGCAATGTGGTAGCAGGGTGATATACCTTTTTTATTTTGTACACATTCTTCTACTTCCTTCCTTGAATACTGGTATGATCATTCCTTTTTTCCATTCATCTGGTTCTTATTTTCTTTCCAGATTACTCCTAGTGTTCGATGTAGCCACTGAAGACCTTGTATGCCTGCCGCTTTGATTATAGCTGCAGATAATCCATCTACTCCTGGTGCTTTTCTTCCTTTTATAAGCTTCAGGGCATTTAGTGTTTCTGATCACGTTTATTGGTCTTTCTTCTTCTCCATGTTTGATAGATTCATTGTTTTCGTGCTTCTATTCTCCATTGCCATTTAACAACGTGTCTAAATAGTTTCCCATTTATTTTCTGATATTTTCTATATTCCGGATTAGAATTCCATCCTCTGTTTCAATTGCTTTAATATCCTCCGTGTCTGATCTCCCACTCTTCAATATTCCAGACAACATCTTTTGATTCTCTTTTTAGTCCTCATTTAGTTTTTGTGTGAACATCTTCCAACTCTTATCTTTCTCTTCCTTCGCAATTCTCTTCACTTATAATTTCCTATCTCTATATTGTACCAGGAACGCTGGTCTAAAATCAAGTCCACGTACTTCGAACTTGAATTACGTGCTGCGCGCCGACTCAACAGCTAGCTACGGCATGAAATTCGTATGCGACGTGGAGCTTATGATGTCACAGCCTGCGTCCTCTTTAGTGTTGGCCACTGAGTGCATGATTCAAAGCAGTGTATCGATTCATTCAAGTGTCTGAGTGAGTCGATTCACAGGAACGGCGAGCTCACGGCACACGATTCAGCTGACTCGCTGGGAACAGTGCTGAGTGGCGCACTCACGGCTCACTAGCGGAAGACTGGACATTGGCGGGGAGCCGAGGTTCCGCTGCAGCCAAACACAGTGAATCATGGCACACTGAAAGAATCGTGCGCAATCACGGCTCAGTGAGACACAAGACACACGCGTCTCCTTATCAGCACATTGGACATTGGCGGGGAGCCGAGCTTCCGCTGCAGCGAGACATACATTGAGCCGTGACACATCGAAAGAATCGTACGCAGTCACGGATCAGTGAAACACAACACACGCCCGGTTGATTATCGTACACTGGACATTGACGAGGAGCCGAACTTCCTCTGAAGCAATACATGCAGAGCCATGGTGCACTGAGAGAATCGTACGCTATAATGGACTCTCGAGCTCAAGTCATTTGAAAATAATACCCACTTGCATTCACTGTCCTCTTCTTATAGGGAGTTTTAAATTATAGATGGATTTATTTGCAGTGTTAAGAAGGTAGTTAAAACATAATTCCAAAGTACCTAGCTTGTGAGTAGGTAGGGTATAAGGTTATTCTATTTACCGTATTAATTTAATATTTTATAACTAGTTGACGTTCGACAATTAATTAAACTTAGATCTCTAGATTCCCCGCTTGGTTGAGTGGCTAAGACGGTTGAGGCGCTGACCTTCTGAACACAACTTGGCAGATTCGATCCTGGCTCAGTGCGATGGTATTTTAAGGTGCTCAGTTTCGTGTCGTTAGATATCCTGGCACGTAAAAGAGCTCCTGAGGGACTAAATTCCGACACCTCGGCGTGTCCAAAACCCATAAAAGTTGTTAGTAGGACGTAAAGCCAATAACATTATTATCTAGCCTATCCTATGACTATGAGTCGTGGGCACGACCACTCGAAATTGTCTGTTTTATATTCGGAAGAACCGCTCGGTATTCTCTCAGTTCGTATGTCGCATCATTGCACTATACTTCAATAATCGAATCACGAGATGACCGGTATACGTGGACAGTGAGTAAGTTAGCAGAGTGATGCAATAGCTTAAATAAAAATATGTTTAATCAGAAAAACAGAGGGCTACTGTACATCTCAGGTATCATATACAAAATATGACGATTTAAAAATTCTCTGCTGATAGAAAAATACATTTTCAAAGATAACCGAGCTAGCTGGCCGTGCGCTTAGGGTCGTGTAGCTATGAGCTTGCATTCGGGGTATGGCGGGTTCGAATCCTACCGTCGGCAGCCGTTAAGATGGTTTCCATGGTTTTCCATTTTCACACCAGGCACATATTGGTACTGTACCTTAATTAAGGCCACGGCTGCTTCCTTCCCACTTCTAGCCCTTTCCTATTTCTTCGTCGCCATAAGACCTATCTGTGTCGGTGAGACGTAAAGCAACTTATTTAATATTTAATATGTGGGCTACTTATTGTGGACACAGGTATTTTTACATCTAATTCTATATATATGGTGACTTATATGTGTTGAATATATATATATTGTGACTTTCAGAGAACTGTGGAAAACGATTAGGTAGTGAATAAAATTTGAGTTATGGCATTATTATTATTATTATTATTATTATTATTATTATTATTATTATTATTATTATTATTATTATTATTATTATTTGATTATTATTATTATTATTATTATTATTAACTACCTTACGTAAGTTTTGTGGTGTAATATAATAAGCAAGTAGAGTACTGAATCTGAAAGTTAGATGACACATCGGGAAGCAGTTCATGGAATGAAGACCAGGTGGCAGCAGCAAGCATTGAATATTGTCGCTGCTGTCTTATCAGTACACACTACACAGATGCAATAGCATCGATGAGTCTAATATGCTGGGAATCGGCTCATTGCATCGATTCAGTAACGTGAACGGAATCCCGATTTGCCTATGTTCCGAGGTATCTGTGGAACAGCAGAGGTGAAAGAAGGTGCGGGGGTGAACAGGTCCCAAAATACGAAATTTAAGTTAAGATAAAATTTAACAAGGTTATATTTTCTTTTAAAGATTAAGAAATAACAAAAGAACAGGTACTCAGTAGCCGAATCACAATTCGAAAATGTACAATTACAATGATTACAGGATTTGGGCTCCGAGAGCCAGACACACAATTCTTGAGCTATGAGCCCAACTTTACAATATACACAATTCAACAAAGGGGCAGAAGACCCCAATCATGCCCAGGAGCACTTGCTCCCAATTACACCGTAAAGCCTCCTCGAGGCGCGCAGAAAACAAAATTTTCAAGAAAGAGCAACTCGCTCTCAAAATTTAAGCCTGTCCAAGGCCACACCAAACTCCACTTTCAAGTTGTCCTCGAAGGACATGAAAACAGGGGGAAAATACCCAACCTACTGAGGCCTATTAAGTAAAGAAACAGGTCAATAATATGGCCTCTAAAATACCAACTTGAGAGGAGGCGTTCTTGCACTCCTAATACATTTTGTTTAAAACCTACTTGGCACTAGGCCATTAATGCAAGGGCTAATCCCATGCTAAAGAGGTGACTTATATGAGAAGACAATTTACATTACGTTAGACTGGAAGAAACGGTTGAGAAAATAAGTTCACCTCAAAGCCATATGAGTGGGAGCTCGAGAGGGTTAAGCACTCTCTATCCCAATTTATAGTTTAAACAGATAGAATTGGTACCGAGTGTCTTTACATTTTAAGAGAAAGTTACATGGTAAAAGGCTTCGGACCTGCCCCGAGAGTTAAACTGCTGAGTTAGCAAGAAAAGAAGTTATTAAACGGCCATTGCCTTGTGGATGAACAGCTCCCCGAAGAAAGAGGATCTTCCCGCCCCCTGCTACGTACTTTACACACTGAAAGATATTACTGAAGTGGCTCGGAGACCCGAAAATCAGCAGTTTATATACTCTCGCGGAAAGTTCGAGGCGTTTCAAGAATGAGAACACCCTCCCCCAAGAATTTTATTGGTTAACCAAGAAAACCCCTACACAAGATGAAGAAGAAACACATTATTGGTGGAAAATTAATTCGAGAAATTCGGGATTGGTAAATTCAAAACAAGGGGAAAGAAAGGGTTAATATTGCCAACTTAAACAATGACTGAAAGAAATTTAACAAAGAACAAACTTATGAACACCAAATTTCTTCAAAAACATAGTTCTTTCACTTCGCACCAGGGTGCATAATTGTATTTCTTCAGTAGTGCCATCTGGAAGAGAATGTCCACACTTCGTACTACAGGCAAAACAAAAATACATCGAAAACGACCCAGTTCAGAAACTTCAAAATTTCCAAGTAGTGACATCTTCTGAGGAACTTGAAAATTTACGCAGTAGTTAAAGTTCGGGCTTCCTCCAGTAGGAGAGTTTCAACTAGCGCAAATTTTAAATTAGCGGCGCGGAGGTGTACCGGCCGGTACAGCCTATATGAGGGGGGCTAATTCCCAAGACTGATCAGTGTTTCTATCACCACGGTCGAACCCGGTCGGTCGGCTCGTGGCATTCGCGATGTACGTCGAGTAACAGTTTATGTTCTACGGCATTGAAAGTAGGACTTAAAAATTCTCTTCAGTGATAGAATACAACTTGTGTTTCGCCGACATTAATATTCTCGTTATTGATTATTTATGACAAGTGTTTTTGTGTTTATTTTCCAAGTGCTCATACTTCAAAGTAAATGAGACGTTCTAATCAGTTATAGATTCTTGAACGATGCTTGTATTTCGTCAAGAGATTGAAATATTTCGAGACTTTTCATTGGCATAATGGTGCTATAAGACTTAGAATTTCCCAAGCGTCGAACATTGACAGGTGATCGAATATAACGTGAACTTAAAGTCTGTATCTATGTCACCAGGCTTGCAATTTTTCCGTGTGTAAATAATTTTCAAACACTTGGAAATAATTTCGTAGTTGATAGACTGCGAACAGTATATTTGAACTTGTATTCATCAACCTTACGAGTGATCGAACCAAGGACTGTTAACGAACAGAGTCAGTTTCAGTTTATTTTTTCCATTAACACATGTGATCAGAAATAATTTCACAAGTAGAATATTTTCGTTTCCATCCGATCAAAGTGATTGTCTTTAAAACTGTATAAAACTTAGAAATATCAAGTGAAAATATCAACTTATGCCAAGTGTCACATTCTTCGAGCTTACTAGGTCGATTTCATTGATATTCGACTCCGCTTACTTATCTTCCAAGTGTTAACACTGAATTGCGTGTTCGGTTTTATTGACATTCAGCCGCATTAAATGATTACCGTAGTGTTAGAACACGGGGTACATTCCAGAGACATTCTACCGTGTGATTTAATCTTTGAGTACACGATTTATATGTGCTATAAACTTTGTTTAAGATCATTATTATATCTCTTTCCAATCTGTGCAGAAGCCGCTTTCCAAATTAACACGTCCAGGGCGTAAGTGCGTGTGTTCATATTCATCCTATACGTGACCAAAATCGACGCCAATTCTACGAGAACTTCTAGACACTATCGATCTTCTAGAAATTTCAGAACGTCTAGAATTTCCATCGAGGGATGAATCGTGGTTCCATGGTGCAGAGAGGAGACCCATGGTAGTACGAGAGTAGCAGCCAGACTTCAAGGAACGTCGCCAGCCGCAGGACAAGGAAAGAACACTTCCCAGTATTCCTTCTGTACCGGTACAGAGTTGATGTGAAATTTGAACTCAGTTTTCTTTGAGTTAGACATTATTTCAATAAACCTCACTTCCTCTCTTCTTCTGTACCGTACACGCTCTGCGTTGAATCTTATGCTCTTCTAGCCCAAGTACGGCATTTACGGTTACAATATATTTGTTCGAGGTCGGCTATTTTTTGGTTATCTTGTGGTAAGACACTTTGAATTTGCTTTTGCTTCTCAACATCTTTATGTTTCTTCCATATTTCGGTCTTTGATAGCTTCTCATATTTTTCACTCCACCAACTGGTCTCTTTCTTCTTTCTTCCTCATTTTGTTTTGCCACATGTTTTTGCTGCACAACTCACTAATGTTGTTTTAAACAGGTTCAATTCCTCCTGTGCACTGCGTGTTTCACTTTCGGTACATTTTCCATTACTAACTCTTGAAAAGCTTTTTTATTTGCCTCATCTTTCAATTTCAAATATTTTATTCTTAGTATTTTCTGTGTACTTGGTGTTCGCACAACGCTATAGTTCAAGGGGCTCCCTGGCTGAGGCCGTTAAGGCGTTCTCGGTTCGCCCGGAAGGACGTGGGTTCGAATCCCCATCAGCAAGTCGTAAAAATGGGGCCCCAATCAAGAAGTAATTGGAAAACACGGAGCAGGCAGCAAGAAATCTCGGAAGTCGTGATACAGTAGTTATCATCGGCGGAACGAACGACGTAGTTCACAACGACGCTAAGAAAGTCATTTCTGAACTTAAATGTACACTAGGTAAGCTGACTCACACTAAAATCTTTGTAGTGACCGTGCCCCACTGGCATGATTTGATTAGAGACCCGTGTGTGAACATTGAAGTGGAGAAAGTTAATACAGATATGGTTGAATTTTTAAACATTTTCGTAATACCTAGGTACCGTAATTGAATGCAGCAGTTTAGAGAGACACTGTTAAACAAAGCATAGCCTTCATCTAAACAATTCAGGTAAACGAAAGATAGCAAATAATGGTCTAGGTTTTATCAATCTTAAGATATGTACTGTAAAAAAAGACAACTCCCTTGAGTTATAATATTGACCAGGAAAACTAGTAGTAGAAAGAGCCAGCTGTACTTCAAGCCGGCTCAGTCAACTAGAAAATGAAACTCAGAAAAGTAAGGAATTTCAAGTTACTCAAGTGCAACAGTCAAGTTTTAGGGAGGAAGGGGGTCTGAGATTGCTCTTGGTCAACTGTCAGATTGTAGTAAATAAATAATTAAAATTCAGTACATTGATGGAATTTTATGAGACTGATGTGGTGATAGGATTGGAATCGTGGTTGACAGAAGCGGTGGGTAAGAGAGAAGTATACATACAGCCTATCGTAGAGACCGAGGAGATAAAATGGGGGGGGGGGGTGTTATTCTGGTGAAGGAAACTTATTGTTCACATAATTGGTTTACCGATGAATGGGATGAAATATTAGGGATAAAATTAGTTTCTGATAATATGAAGGAGGTGGGAATTACAGGAACATATAGGCCTGGAAGAGAGTAAAGAGACATGGAAATATTTGAGAAACGAATAGGTTATGCTCATAAAAACAATAATAATGAAATGGTAATAATTGGGGGAGATCTAAACTTTCCCGAAGTTGAATGAACAGAAACTGGCAAATAAGTTAATTTGGGAGGGAGGATATTCACAAGTAGTACAAGAACCGACTCGTCCCAGTAACTTACTAGATGTATTCTTGGTTAAACCATGGGAAATTGTTGATAAAACTGAGGTGATTGAAGGAATAGGTGACCGTAAGGCTGTAATAATGGATGTAGGACTGGTACCAAAAAAGCTTAATAAGAGGGTACAGAAAAAATCAAGTTGATGAATTTGGGACTTGCCTTAAATCACAATTCAGTTGTTGGATAAGTGAAGGGAGTAATGTGGATACATTTTGGGCTAAATTTAAAGGAATAATTTGGGAAGGAGAGAAGAGATTTGTACCTGTTAAGAAGGGTAAAATGATCTCAGACCCTGTTTATTATACAAGGGAAATAAGAAAAATAAAAATAAAATGTAGAATAGTAAACAGGAAAATCAAAGAGGTTAGGGAGAGTAGAGAAACTAGAAAACATGTAATGACGGAAATGAATAGTGTGAGAAAGGAAGCACAGGAGAATTATATGAATGGCATACTTCAAGAGGGTAATGACCACAAAGGGAAAAGAAAAAAGCTGTATTCATATATCAGGAATCAAAAAGGAAAAGGAATCCAAATTCCTACAATGGTGGGAGAAGGGGGTGAACACTATTTAACAGATACTGAGAAAGCAAGCCTATTTAGTAGGGAATTCAGAGATTCAGTAGAAGATTGTCAGGAGTTGGAAACCGAAACAGAAGATAGAGAGGGAAAGACACATAGGGAAACAAGAAGCTTCTCATTCACAAATGAAGATATTTTCAGAGAAATCCAACTGCTTCAGCAAGGAAAAGCAGCAGGAAGAGATCAAATTACTGGGGAGGTATTAAAGACAGTGGGGTGGTACATAGTGCCTTATTAAAATTTCTCTTTGACTATGTCATAAATATTAGTGTAATATCAAAGGAATGGAATGAATCTATAACACCAATTTATAAAGGAAAGGGAGATAAAGGGAAACCAGAGAACTACAGACAAATCAGCCCGACCACTATAGTTTGTAAAATACTGGAGAGTTTAATATCAAAGTACATCAGTTCGTGACGATTTAGATGGATTTAGAAAGAAAATTTCTTGTGAGGCACAACTGATGGGATTTCAGCAGGACATATCAGATCAGTTGGATTCAGGAGGCCAGGTAGATTGCATAGCCATAGATCTTTCCAAATCATTTGATAGAGTGGAACATGGAATATTATTAAAGAAATTGGAGGGAATAGGATTGGACGTAACGGTTATACGTTGGATAAAAACATTTCTAAATTCAAGGGTTCAGAAAGTCAAAGTAGGAAATAATGTATCGCAGGAAGAGAACGTTTGGAAGGGAATTGCACAGGGCAGTATAATCCGTCCGTTACTTTTCTTAATATACGCAAATGATTTAGGGAATAATATAACATCAAAAATCAGATTGTATGCAGATGACATAATTGTTTATAGGGAAATAAATAACATTGAGGATAGTATGTAATACATTGAGGATTGTTTAGAATTGCAAAGGGACCTTGAGAGTATCCAACAATGGGTTGAAGAAAATAATATGATATATAATGGAGGCAATCAACTGTTACAACATTTACAAACAGGAGTTTTAAATCTGAATTTGAAAATACGGTCCTTTGGATGAGGTAGTTATCCCAAAACATGGCAAGTGCAAATAATTAGGTGTGAGATTTGAAAGTAATTTGCACTGGAAGGTTCATGTGGATGACATTGTTGGGAAAGCATACAGATCGTTACATGTCATAATGAGGCTACTTAAAGGATGCAACAAAGAATTAAAAGAGAAAAGTTACTTAAGTATGGTTCGTTCATTATTGGAATATGCAAACAGTGATTGAGGACCTTACCAAGAATACCTAATAAAAGAAATAGATAGTGTGCAGAGGAAAGCAGCAGGATTTGTAACGGGATTTCGGGAGAAAGAGTAGTGTATCAGAAATATTAAAGGAACTTGGATGGGGTAACTTTAAGTAAGAGAAGGGAGAAAACTAGACTTATAGAATTATATAGAGCCTATAATGAAGAAGAAGCATGGGGAGAATCCGTGAGAGGCTTCAGTTGGAAAATAATTATATCGGCAGGACTGACCACAAGTATAAAATTAGAAGGAATTTTAGCAGAAGCGATTGGGGTAAATTTTCATTCATTGCGAAGGGCGTGAAGGAGTGAAACAGTTTACCAGGGGTAGTGTTTGATCCTTTTCCAAAATCTGTACAAATATTCAAGAAGAGAATAAACAGCAAGAGGGAAAATAAATGAAATGTTAGAGAGCATTCGACCAGTGCAGGTTATTTGTAAATAAAAATTGTGTGTGAATAAATTAATTCCATCCCCTGGTCTAAGGAGTTTGGACAGCCAAAGTAGGGGACTGCCTGTAGGGGTGAAGTACAGTGGGGACTGGCCCTGGGACTGCTACGGTAGCTGTGAAGGCCCTTCAGGAACTCTGAAAAGTGGTGGAAAAAGTGGGCTCTGGTTATGACGCAGCAGGTCGTTATGCTACTTAGGTTCCAAAATAGGTTAAAAATAAATAAGTAAATAAATGTAATGTAAATTTTAATCTTATACCAGTTGTATAGTATTATTTGAAGTAATTCCACATCTGTATATGAGTTGACTTAAGTACAGGAGATATTATAAGTAGAATTTTGTAAACAATATAAATTTATTAAGAGTGAACTGTGTGTTTAATAGAAAAATTGTTAGCGTAAATTGTATAATATTGTATTCCAGGGAAATTTTCTTCTCTTGTTAATCTAAAATTTAGTGCTTGACAATACTGTATTTTTTGTACCATTTGCCACCGAGGTAGACACCTCATTTGCAAATAAAGAGATCTTGAATTTTTTGAATTCAGTCACATAATCATGATGTAGCCTGTGATCGCTGTTTAAACATTCACTGGGAATCTCTTACATCTCTTACACCTTCTCCACTTTTTCTATCTGTTATCACATAATCAATGACTGTTTTTTTTCTTCCATCCCAGCTGTATCTGATTATTTTAGGGCTGTCTTGTTTCTTGAAGGTGTTTTTATTATCATGTTATTTCTGGCACAGTAATCTAGGACATTCTTGCCTTCAGCATTCCTTCTCCCATATCCAAAGGGCCCCATTACCCCCTTCATAGCCTGTTCTATCTACTCAAACTTGGGCATTTAGATGCCCTATTATCATATTATCCTCTTGTACACGGTCCTCCAAATTCTCAAGGAACTCAAGCATTTTTGTCATCATTTCATCCTGTCTGTGGAGCATATACTTGGCTTATTGTAAGACTGTTACTGCCAGTGGCGGCCGGTCAGTACGTGCTACCGGGCTCCAGCACGTAGCTTGGAACTGTAAGGAATATTATTTATGTACAGTACAATTATCCTGGTGCCTTTTCGTTGTTTTGAGTACGATATGAATTTGTGTTTTGTGAAAATCAGGACGAGATCTGTCGAACACCTAGCGCCGTTCTCCCGGGGAACAAGGCTCGTGCTCATGTGAAGTGAGCCCTTGCCTGTAGCCTGAAGGAAGCAATACGCAGGCGCAGCCAAGCTTGCAACACTCCCCCTAGCCGGCGGAGTATACCGTAAACCGGGATCAACTTTCACTGATCCCGTCTATAGTTACTTCCTCTCCCGCAAGGAGGTAGAATTACTCGATGTCTCCTGCTACCCTTATGTTCACGGCCGACTTGATGCGTTGCTCTAGCTAGCTCCTTGGAGCGCAGCGAGGGATCCAGTCGGCCGTGCTCATGTTGAACGTGGTAAGCGAATCTGCCACTAGAGAGTAACATCGTCTGGGCTCGAAAGTAAAGCGTAAGTGGAGGCAATCTATCTCACACATGCTTATTAAAATATCCATCTTCCTTTTGTGTCAAAAATGAGGAATTCGTAGGTGAGTTAAAGAATCTTTGACTGACGCTAAATGTTATCACGCATTACAATGTAATTTACTCTGGTGAAATGAAATAGCGTATGGCTTTTAGTGCCGGAAGTATCCGAGGACATGTTCGACTCGCCAGATGCAGATCTTTTGATTTGACTCCCGTAGGCGACCTGCGAGTCGTGATGAGGATGAAATGATGACGAAGACAACACATACACCCAATGATGGTTAAAATTCCAGACCCTGCCGGGAATCTAACCCGAGATCCCTGTGACCAAAGGCCAGCGCGCTAACTATTTAGCCATGGAGTCGGACATTTACTCTGGTAATAGGGGAGGTCTCAATGAATCAGTTGGCAGCTCTTTCAGTTGCTTTGTGCAGTTTTTAATCTCGCGGTTATATTACTGGTGCGTGTTTTTTCTGTCATTGTGTTAGTGCTAAAGTTTATACGGAGATTTATCAAATTATTTATCCACTGCAGTGTATATAAAGTGAAATTAAATTAGTGTTCATAGTGAGGATCTATATTCGCACGATTCTATTTGCACTGATGTAAGTTGCGCCATTAGGTTAGTAAAAGCAATATTTCTCGAATGAATTATTAATTTCGTAGACAGTTGTCGAAGTATTCATCTGCTTCCAAATTAATGTTGTTTTTGTTTGTTATGAGTTATAAATTGTGAGAAAAGTTGTATTATTATTATTATTATTATTATTATTATTATTATTATTATTATTATTATTACCAAGTTTGAAGTATACGTTGTTCATCATGGCAATATGCAGATTTAAAACAGCGTATTTAGCTTGTTTTTGTAGCACGTAGGACGATTTTTTCACGAGCCGCCACTGGTTACTGCCAAGTTTTACTTTGGCTTTATTTTATTTATATATGTGATATCTGTTATGTCTTGAACATCTTTATGTAGCACAAATCCAACTCCATTTTTTGTTTCCTTCTTGTTACCATGCCAGTATAGCTTGTAATCTTCCCTCAGTTTAGGGGCTGCCTGGCTGAGGCGGTAAAGGCGGGCTCGGTTCGCCAGGAAGGACGTGGGTTCGAATCCCAGTCAGGAGGTCGGAAGATTTAAGAAACGAGATTTCCACTTCTGGAGGTGCATATGGCCCTGAGGTTCACTCAGCCTACACCAAAAATGAGTAGCAGGTTAATTCCTGGGAGCAAAGGCGGCCGAGCGTAGAGCTAACCACTCTACCCCATCACGTGCCGAGGTTAACAATGGAGGAAGCCTTTACCTTCCACTCCTCCAAGGGCCTTCATGGCCTGCACGGAGGTGACTTTGCTTTGCTTTGCTTTGCTTCCCTCAGTTTCTTTGATTTCATCCCATTCCATTTTGTCTCACTCAGCCCTAATATATGAATCTTCCTCCTTTCCATCAAGTCGACCATCTTTTCACACTTGTTGGTCAGTGTAATTATATTCAATATTCTTACTCTCAGTTTGGTTTCTTGGTAAGGTCTATTCCGGTTGTTATATCTTTGATCGGTATATGGTATCTTCTTGCATGTTCAGGATAGGCATCAGCCTTCTTAGGGTTATGATTAGTTCCTGAAGTGCCAGAAGTGGAGTATTTTCCTGGTATGTTCAATCCGAGGCTTGTCCATACATTGAAAGGAATCAAACAATTACTTCTTTACTGGCTCGCTGAGTCTACCATAAAGAAGAATTTTCTTTCAGGGTTTACTCCCTTAGCCTTTGAATATCCCTCCTCATCCCACAAGGCAGTGGGTTCCATCTGTATTACCCCAGAGGATGGGTTGCATTTCCGCCAGCTCTGCCGTACCGAATCATCATCACCGCCTTCGCTGCCGTTGAGCTCTTCACCCGTTACCGTGGATTCCATGACATACCCCACGGGACTGTGTCCCTGTCTGAACTCATCCATCCTATCACTCCGGCATACTGGAGTGTAGGAAGCCCACGACCGTGACGTGGACACGCCAAGCAAAAATTACGCAAGTGGATGACATGGAAGGGCGCCCTGTCTCCCTTGAGCCGGATTAATGGTTGTATATGATGCTACAACCAAAGGCAACATAAAAGTAGTTTTGTTAAGTTCCAAATCCAGAGTAGCACCACTAAAGCAGATTTCCCTTCCTAGACTTGAACTATGTGGTGCATTACTCCTTGTAAAATTAATGGATAAGTTTAGAACTTCATTTAACTTAAAAATTGAACAAAATTACTATTGGACAGACTCTACAATAGTACTAACTTGGCTTGCAGGAGAGCCGGCATCGTGCAAAACATTTGTTGGTAACCGAGTGTCTGAGATACAACAGCAGTCATCTGTAGAACAATGGAACCAAGTGGTATCACAGGACAATCCAGTTGATATCATTTTGAGGGGGATTGAACCACATCTTCTTCAAGACAACCAGTTATGGTGGGTGGGACCATCCTGGCTTTACCAGCCACAGTCAGCCCTGTCTGTCAGCGAAATGAAGAAAACTCCCAAACTCACTGATGTGCCAGAGTAATAGAAACCAGCCGTTTGCTTTCTTGTTGTCAGTCATTTCCTTGAAGACTTAATCCACCGCTTTTCTTCTTGGTCATGGCTGATTAGAGCCATGGCCTTCATACTGAGGTACATGAACCTCAGGCTTCCTGCTTCAAGGAGACAGATGGAAGGTCTGACTGTAGTTGAACTTCAAGAGGCATCTCACAGGATCAACCATACTGCCCAAGGAAGAGAATATCGTAAGGAGTTTCAAAATCTGCGCTTTGGCAGACTGATTGCAAAGGACAGCAAGTTGAAGTCTCTTCATCCCACTGTAGATGCAAACCAGATGCTTAAGATGGGCGGCAGATTGGGACAATCTCAAGCTCCGCAAAGCCAGACACATCCCATCATACTACCATGCAATCATCATGTGACCAGCTTGTTAGTAATGTGCAAGCACATGCAACTTTTGCATGCTGGACCCCAACTTTTTCTGGCAAACATTGGACAACGAAATTGGATTCCAAATGGTAAGTCGGTCATCAGGCACATAATACACAAGTCTCTCCCTTGCTACAGGTTGAAGGCAAGTACATCAACTCAACTCATGGGCCAGGTCCCACACCACAGGGTAGAACTCAACAGACCATTTTTGAACTGTGGAGTTGACATGGTGGTCCACTCTACATCAAGCAAGGGACCCATGAGCAAAACAAAGGTAAAGTGTTATATTGCTCTATTTGTCTGTATGGCAGCCAAGGCGATCCATCTTGAACTTGTCTCTGATCTGTCTATTTATGCATTCCCAGCTGCTCTGGGTAGATTTACATTGCATCGGGGTGTCTGCTGGAATGTCTACAGTGACAACAGAGGTACGGTACATTCGTGGAAGATTCACACCCTCCTCTGATCTCAAGTACATCAGAGGAAAGTGGATGACTTCGCATCTCAGTGTGGAATACAGTGGCATTTTATTCCACCCCATGCTCCTGATTTTGGTGGGCTGTGGGAGACCGGCATAAAATCTACTAACTCCCATTTGAAGAACGTTGTGGGAAATCTTGTACTAAATTTTGAAGAAATGTCCACATTGTTAGTCCAGATTGAGGCATGCCTGAATTCGAGACCATTAACCAAACCGTCTGATAGTCCTGATGACTATTCATTCCTGACTCCTGGCTACTTCCTTATTGGAGAATCTCGCACATCCATCCCAGAGCAGATTTACTTGCAGTTTCAGGTTCTGGTCTGTCCAGGTGGCAGCTACTTCAGCGCTTCATGTAGTACAACTGGAAGCGGTGATCAAGGGACTATCTGGGTCAACTTCTGCACCGGACGAAGTGATCATCAGGAAGGGTCATCCTTCGATCCGAAACTCTGGTTCTTCTCAAGGAAGACAACTTGCCACCTCTCGTATGGCAGACATGGATCGTGGTAGATATGCAAGCAGGGGCCGACGGCTTGGTGCAAGTTGCCACTATTCGAACTCCCAAGGGAACGTTCAAGCGGCCAGCTGCAAAAATTTGTCTCTTCCCGGAAGAGGTTGAAACTGTACATAGATAAAATGTGTGATCTTTCATGTGCTAAACATTCTTTTCTTACATTTGACATTCCTCAGTGCGAGTGCTAATTTATTGTTGTGGTTAATAATCTTTATGTTTGTAATTTGTATACAGATTAGGTGGGCGGTATGTTGAACGCCATGTACTGTATATCTTTGTCCCACAGAGGGCAGCACTTATCAGACAGCTACATCTACCGTGGAAGGGTGGACTAGGTGACGGACACTACTTACTTGTGTCAAACAGTGACGAGACTTGCACTGAGATGTTAACCATTTATTATTACAATGTCCTCAATATTCCTCCCAATGACGCATATTTTAACTCATTTCACACTTTTGAAAATCTCCTTCCCAACTAGTGTTTCCTGTTTGTAATTAGATCTTACCCCCACTATAATAATTACCATAAATTGGATCAATGATGACTCCAAATTGATTTTGTAAACAATAGTAATTCACTTGTTTAACAAACGACCATACTCTCCTGTTTCCAATTGTGCCGTGCGCAACCACATTTAGTATCTGATCTACGAATATACAGTCGATTGTCGCGAGGACCGATTCGCAACACGTACTTCCATGGGAAATTATGGGGCGAGCGCATCGAACGAGATTCGATCCGTGACCTCCCAGTCAGAAATCCCTAATAATCACGAATAGTTTAAGTGTAATATATAAAGGGAAGATACAGCAAGAAACAGTGGAAGTGAATGATTAACAGAATATCAGTGCAGTGAATAAATGCAGAATTACAATTATAATTAAAAGCATTTCTTAAAGCTAGTCTCAACTTGGAACATTTCAGTGAGCTAATAAAATAATAATAATCGTATGGCCTCAGCTACCGTTTGCAGACATTTCGATTTGACGCCATCTGGCTGTCTGCTCGTCAATTTCGACGTTCCGTTTTACTCTAGGTCCGCTAGATGGCAGACAGTGTAAACCGGATCTCTCTTGGGCGTCTATGGCTGAGATTTAATTAATTTTGTCGGGTAAATACCAAATGTATAACCAGAGATCTTTTACATGCCGACATCGTACGACATGAAGTGTCGAATGGACTTTTTTCCGCCCTTCAAAAATCCGACTACCTCTGCCGGGTTTGAACCCGCTATCTTGGGATCCGGAAGCCGACACTCTACCACAGATCCACAGAGGCAGCTATTTCAGTGAGCTGAGAATGAGGCACACTTGTGCAATCAGAATATTGGTCAGAGAAACAAGTAAACAGACTACAAGGGTATAGTTAGAAGCTTTTAGTGCGTGGACCAGGAAAAGCAAACCTGTTGTTAGTCACGTCGCAAGGTGCCCTGTAAAAATAAGAACGCACGCTGTGGTGAAATAATTCTTTCTAGAAAGAATCTCTGCAAGGTCACCAGTCATATATATATCCATGAGACGGGTGTGACCACACTTGAAGGTACCAATAGGAAACTAACAGATCAGTAATGTGAGGGAACATAGTAGTATGGGATGACTTGTTCCAGAAGCTCAGAAATGATAAAGGGGAGTGACAAGGGAGCCTCTTGGTCATTCTGTTGGTCGTAATTCTGGTGTCATTCTGGCAGTTACTCTGTTAACATTGGAAAGGAATATTCTCTTGGGAAGGGATAGACACTAGATCACTTGGCAGAGATCAGACTCTGTAGAATAAAGTCAGTGAAGATAGTAGTATATGGAGTTAGACAGATCAGACAGTAGTTGAGTCTGCCATCAGTTAGTGAAGACAGCAGTATAAGAAGTTATTCAAATTAGGCAGCAATTAAGATTGTCAAGCAGTAGAACTGGTTAGCAGTGTCCCACAGGGTAAAGTACAGAGACAGTACATAGAGAACTTACTGAGTGTTCGAAGGAGACTCTAGCTTCAGTTAGTATTCACCTTAGAGTTCTGTGTTCGAGTCCTGAAACCGTCAGGGAAGATTCATAGGAACACCACAACGAGGATTCAAGAGAGAAGCAAGAAGAAAGAATCTTTATAACCCGAGATAAGTGTCAAATAGTTAAGAGATTTTAAAGACTGAAGGGAATTTATAAATGTTGTATAGTGAATCATAGAAGTGTGTGTATTTTCCAAAGAAGTCAGAGACTGATAAACTGTTAATTTAAAAGTAATATAGAGAAGAGAATAATTACAGGTGTGATGTAAATATTGTTGGAAGGGTATATTTGATAGTTTGTTTAAATAAATTAGAGTAAGAATTTAATGGTGTCAGAAAGTGTTTTATATCAAGGTCAATCTGATATTCGAACCCAAGTCCTCAGCCTGTCCTGTTCATAGAATACGACAGGTGGACGAGACAGTTTTGGTGTCAGATGTGGGGTATTTAATTAGTTAGGTTGAAGTAATAACCTATCTAATACAAGTTTGTACATGTTCCAGCAAGTTCGAGTATTGTAAGACCAGTGTTGAAAGGAAGTATCCAGCAGCAAACACTTGGAGGCATCATCGAAAAACTTACCAGCAGTAGCAGCCCAGCTCAGAGTTCTGTTTTATTCAACAGTACGGTGAGTCAAATTCCTAGTTCATAATGGATGGGTCAGATAGAAGCGGTAGTCCTGCTCCCAGCAACACTGATGTAGCTCATAAGGAAGTAGTGCATGCTCACCATTATACTACAGTAACAGAGGCTTTAAAACTTATGGGAGCAGAGTTTGATGGCTCTTACTCTGATAGGTTAAGAGAATTTTGTGAAAATGTGGAGAATGCATTGGGGATAGTGAGACCAGGTGACCTAGACTTATTTTACAAGTTAATCCTAATGAAGATTACTAAAGAAGCGCGAAGTAAGTTGATAGTAAGATCAGATATCCAAACATGGGAAGATATTAAGTGTGCGCTGGAAGAATATTATAGCGAAAGGCGAACCATGGATTTCTATGCATGTCAGTTGTTCGCAGCCCGACAAGGCAAAAATGAAAGTATTGCCCAATTGACCCACAGAATTGAACGTATGGGAACGGAACTGAGAAACGCGGCCACACGGGGGGAAACGCCTGTAGCTAGGGAACACCAGGCGAGATTTATTAGAAAACTAATAAAGGCTAGTTTTGTCCAGGGCCTTCAGGATGAAAGAATCCAAAACTTAATTAAAAGTAGAAAAGCTCAAACTCTAGAACAAGCCATGGATATTGCTAGAGAGGAGGAGACTATTATCATCTCCACTCAGGCAAAACAGCAATTAATGACACAGGTGCGAAGACCTGTAGAGGTAAGAACAACGACGGAACCTCACTATCAGAGGTCGTCCATGCCCGCCCGTAAACCTAAGAGACAGGCAACCATTAGAGTCATATGTTACAATTGTAACAGAGAGGGACATCTCGTCCGTGTTTGTAAAGTTCAAATAATAGTGAAACGGGAACAGAGACGAGATACCTGTAGCTATTGTAAAAAGATAGGGCTTCTCGAGAAAGACTGTCGGAATAAAAAAGAGAGGAGGCAAAGTGAAAAGCACGAAATAAAGATTTGTGAGATTATAAGATGTTATAATTGCAACAGGATGGGACATACCGAACGGTATTGTATGAATGTCCAAAGACAGTGCGGAGACAGGGCGTCCTTTACGTGTGGACGCAGGGGTCACTTGCAAAGGAACTGTTGGTTCAATCCTCAGAACACAAGGGGTCTAAGAAATCGCGGAAAGGAGAAAATCAGAACTCGTGATAAAGAACAGGGTAGAGAAGAGGTCTGTAGCAGAGATAGAGATTGGGCTAAACCGAAAACCCAAAATTTAAACGAGAAAGGGGCCGCCAATACGGGTCGAAAGGCGGGTCTCAAGAAGTAAACGACCCACGAAGTAACGAACCACGGAGTAGGGGAGCCCCGAAAAATCTGTCTGCTAAAGAAAAAGTGGACAGGAGGACAGGTACACGGGAAGAACATGATCGAACCGGCTCTATTCTAGTGCGAACCAGAGAGCGTAAAGAACCCTCAAGTTCCTTATTGATACGGGAGCTGATGTCAGTGTAATTAAGGAAAGGATTGTGCCCAAAAAGGAAGTCCATTATCGAAACCCGATACTAGAGTTATCCGGTGTCGCAGGAAGGGCATCCCGTACAAGGGGATCTGTGAAGTTGCATATAGGGAAATCCACTCCTGAATTTCATGTGATAGGAGAGAATTTCGTTTTTCAGTAGATGGAAGAGACCTTCTACAAGACAGTATAATTAATTGTCGCGAAGGGTACGTGGAAATCTTTGGACAAAAGTTCCTTATGGGATTAAGTATACGAGAGATTAATTGCATAACAATTAAGGGCACTAATCATCCAAGAGAGAATAAAAGTGTAATTTGTCTTGAGGTGCCGGGTCGGAAGGACCCCGTTCGATTCCTGATAGACACGGGAAGCGAAGTGCCTTTGTGAAAAGAAAGTTTGTGCCACGAGAAGCACTAATTGTGAACGAGCCTACCTTAAAATTAAGAGGGCTAGGCACAGGAAAGATCGAAACTAGGGGCAGAGTAAGACTCCTAGTAGGGAAATCGAACCCTAACTTTTACGTAGTGGATGAAAACTTTAAATTCACATTATTTGGGCATTATGGAAAGGAATGCCTTGGGAGATAGCATAATTAATTTCAGAAAAGTTTATGCTATAATAGCTGGGAAGGAATATCCCTTAGGTGAACGGACTGCTCAAGTCCAGGTGATACATCTCGAACCAAGATCGGAGACTATAATAGAAGTAAGAACAGATAAGCGGATGGCAGATGGTGAGATTGAAAAACGGGAGGTTCTGCCAGGAGTATATGTAGGAAGTTGCCTGGCTAAAGCACGTAAACACAAGGCAGTAGTGAACGTGCTAAATACAAGAGATGCAGAAGTTGAATTTGAAATGCCAGAGCTCTGCATCCATGAAGTCGAACCCGTGACACCTCCGAAGCAATATCAGCGAAGGAAAGACAACCATGTAACCCAAGTAAAACGTGAGAACATAATGTCCCGAGAACAAAGGGTGATAGACCAATTAAGAGTCGACCATTTGTCACCCAAAGACCGAGAAGAGTTGTATGCTATCTGTGCGGCATAATATGATATTTTTCACTCGGAAGGGGATAAATTAACTTAGACCGATGTGTTACAACACGAAATACGGATCAGGGAAAATCAACCTCCAATTAATGTGAGACCTTGCAGATTACCTGAGGCTCAAAAGGAGGAGATTCAAAGACAGATTGACAAAATGTTAGCGGACGAAATAATGGTGCCTAGTACCAGTCCGTAGTGTGCACCGTTACTCATCGCCCAAAAGAAAATGGACGCTTCTGGGAAGTAAAAACACCGCATTTGCATCGATTTTCGAAAGCACAATGAGGTGACCATAGGGACAATACCTCTCATATCAGAGCTCCTAGATGCTTTAGGGACCTAGCGTCGGGGTACCATTAGGTGTTAATCAGGAGAGAGGACCGTGAGAACACGGCATTCTCAGCCTTAGGGCGGCACTACGAGTATTTGCGTATGCGAATGGGGTTTAAAGACGCTCCAAGTACCTTTATGAGGCTCATGATGAGAGTGATATCAGGCCTAAACGGTGTAAAATGTTTGATTTATCTGGATGATATTTTAATTTATGGGAATTCAATCGAGGACCATAATCAGAAATTGCGGGAGGTTTTCCAGAGGCTCAGGGAACACAGGCTAAAATTACAGCCAGATAAGTGCGAATTCCTGCGAACAGAAGTGGCATTTCTAGGCCACGTGATTACCGAGAACGGGCTGCTACCGGATGAACGAAAGGTTGAGGTAGTGAGAAATATTCCAAGGCCTACAACCACCAAACAATTGAAGGGATTTTTAGGCTTGAGCGGATATTATAGGAGATTCATACCCGAGTATAGTAAGATCGCAAAACCTATATATGAACTCCTGAAGAACAATGTCCTTTACGTATGGACAGAAAAACAGGAGACGGCTTTCAACATCGTGAAACAAAAGTTGACCGAAAAGCCCTATTACAATATCCAGACTTCGAAAAGCCATTCAACCTAACTACGTACGCAAGTGGTGAAGCTCTCGGAGCCTTTTTATCACAGGGAGAATTCGGGAAAGATTTACCAGTGTCATATGCGAGTAGAACTCTAAATAAGGCAGAGAACAACTACTCAGTTACAGAGAAAGAATTACTTGCAATTGTATGGGGAGTGAAGTACTTTAGACCGTACCTATTCGGGCGACATTTCACAGTAGTAACAGATCATAAGCCACTGAAATGGGTATTCAATATCCAAGATCCGCCATCTAGGTTAATTATGTTCAGGCTACAGTTAGCTTAATATGATTTCACAATAGTATACAAGATGGGTAAAACAAATAAGAATGCCGATGCATTAAGCAGAATTTCCATTGTGCCTGAAAAAGCGGTACAAGTAGTGAATTAAGAGGGAATCATACCCCAAGGGACGGCTGAGACAGGTGAGAACGAAAGAGTAAAAAATGAGCGGAATGATCTCGTGGACGCGAAAGTAGAGATGTCAGGAGGGAAAGTACGAACCAAAGACTCTCACTCCGAGGACGCAAAAGCAGAGGAGAATGAGTCCAAGGAAGAAGAAGAATCATCTGCTAACGAGCGTAAAGATTTGACGTAGGAAAAAAGTTAGCAATACTACGTGATGCCCACACGTCCCTTGCAGGTGGACATCAGGGGATCACAATGACATTAGCGCGAATAAAAGACGTTGTTCAGTGGCCAAACATGAAGAAGGATGTGGAAGCCTTTATACGCTCCTGTCCGTCATGTCAGAGAAATAAAATTACAGGTCCGGAAATTAGAGCACCCTTAGTATTAACAATACTCCAAATACTGTTTTCGAAAATATATCATTGGACGTCGTAGGCCCCCTACCAGTTACAGAAAGACAGCATAAGTTCATACTTACTTGCCAGGACCAATTGTCCAAGTATTTAGTCGCAGTACCAATGGTTAATCAGGAAGCTGATACTGTGGCGAAGGCATTGGTAATGAACATTATTAGTGTATTTGGGATACCGAGCTCAATTTTGACTGACATGGGGAGTAATTTCATGAGTCAAACCTTTAAAAGGCTGTGCAAAATTTTACAATCTCAAATAGTACACAAAAGTGCATTTCGGCCACAAAGTAATGGTAGTATAGACAGAGCACACAGAGTGCTCACCGAGTATTTACGTCACTATATTTGCAAGGATCAAAACGATTGGGATGAATATTTACCCACAGCCACATTCGTGTACTATACCTCAAAACACAAAAATACGGGATTTACGCCCAATGAATTAATATTCGGAAGAAAGGGCGAATATTCCGGGAGTCCTCCAAAGGAAACCCGAGACATCCTATGATGAGTATTAAAATGTAGTCGAAGACTTAACTCGCCGACTACAAGAAAATCATGAGAGTGCTCAAAAACACTAATACAGAATAAAGAGAAAGAAAAAGAGAGATATGAAAAACGACAGCACGACCTAACCTTACAGGTAGGAGATAAAGTGTTGTTATGGGATAAAACCCTGAGACGGGGTAGGTCCCGAAAGCTAGAACCTCCGTTTAGAGGCCCATATGAGATAGAGCGAATTGATGGCGCGAACTATCTTCTAAAAACTAACAGAAAAGGAAAATTAATGAAGGTGCATAGGAACAGATTCAAATTGTATATTTGAGTGTGAGAAAGGATTGACTTCATTTCGGCCGCGATAGTCTTACGCTCTTCATCATCCCAACGTCTTTTTAGAACTATCGATAGTTCCTGGTGTGATTAGTAGAAATACCGTGCCAAACTGCGTGCAAAATTTTGAAGAGAAATTAGAAATTTAACCTGGGGTATTGAAGCCAAGGAGTTTTGGTACGGGAATATCAGTGCGTATATATCCTTAGTACCTGTAACAAAAAGACTGTGGGATAGCGAGGCCACAGTCTAGATGTCAACCTCGCAAAAGGACAACAGCGCTGGAAAAGCTGAGTCCTGCACTTAATAAATAAGTGCCCCTGTATTTGAAGGCGACATGAATTAATAACAAACCCCTACATACATAGTGATTGTAATGTAGAATGTTGATGTAATGAAAAACCTGAATCAGTAGAATAAGACAGACTAACACAAGAATATTACACTTACAAAAGTATAGCGACATTCTGTTTTCTTTACAGGTCATACGACAAACGATATGGAGAATCCCAGAACGAAAATAGTCTATACTCTAGCTTTAATATGCATGTTAAATTTTATGGGAGTGTCGTTAGATTTTCAGATTATGCCTTACGAGAAAACACCAGGTGTTTATTTTAAGAATCAAGGGGAAATGCAATTATATTCCGTAGAGTGGAAATTAATCACATATATGTAAATTTGAGTACATTAAATGATGCGTACATTGTTATACAGAAAAATAAGCAAAAGACCCTAACATTGTGCTATCAATTACAACAAGAATTTAATTACACTTGTCGACACGAAATACAGCTAGAAGCAAGCCGATTGCAAAAGATTCAAGAATTAAAAGTGTACCGGGCGGTACACCTCCACGCCGCTAATTCAAATCTTGCGCCAGTTGAAACTCCCCTACTGGAGGAAGTCTGAACTTTATTTAAGGTGTTAATGTTCAAGTTTCTCAGAAGATGTCACTACTTGGAAAATTGGAAGTTTCTGAACTGTGTTGTTTTCGACGTATTTTTGTTTTGCTTGTAGTAAGAAGTGTGAACATTCGCTTCTAGAGGACACTACTGAAGAACTACAACGGTGCACCCTAGTGCGAAGTGAAAGAACTGTTTTTTTGGAGAAAATTTAATTTCAAAAGTTTGTTCTTTACTAAATTTCTTTCTGTCATTGTTTAAGTTGGCAATATTAACCCTTTCTTTCCCCTTGTTTTGAATTGAGCCAATCCCGAATTTCTTTAATTAATTTTCAACCAATAATGTGTTTCTTCTTCATCTTGTGTAGGGGTTTTCTTTATCCACCAATAAAATGATTGTGGGCGGGTGTTTTCTTTCCTGAAACGCCTCGAACTTTCCGCGGGAGTATATAAGCTGCTGATTTTAGGGTCTCTGCACCACTTCAGTACCATCTTTCAGTGTGTAAAGTACATAGCAGGGGGCGGGAAGCGCCTCTTTCTTCGGGCAGCAGCTCAACAACCAGGTAATGGCCATTTAATAACTTCTTTTCTTGCTAGCTCAGCAGTTTAACTCTCGGGGCGGGTCCGAAGCGTTTCCACCATGTAACCTTTTCCTAAAATGTAACTACTCTTAGCATCTATTATCTTTTAAAGCTACATATTGGGATAGAGAGTGCTTAACCCTCTCGAGCTCCCACTCATATTGTTTTGAGGTGAACTTATTTCTCACAACTGATTCTTCCTTAATGTAATGTAAATTATTCTTTTCTAAAGTCACCTCCGTAGTATGGGATTAGCCCTTGCATTAGCGGCCTAGAGCCAGATTAGGTTTTAAACAAATGTATTAGGAGTGCAGATCGCCTCCTCTCAAATTGTTATTTTAGAGGTCATGTACTTAACCTTTTTCTCACTTAATAGACCTCAGTAGGTTGGGTATGTTACCCCTGTGTATATGTCCTTTGAGGACAACTTGAAGGTGGAGTTTGGTGTGGCCTTTGATAGGCTTAAAGTTGAGAGCGAGTGGCTCTTTTTCGAAAATTGAGTGTTGTATGCCTCGAGGAGGCTTTACTGTGTAATTTGGAGCAAGTGCTCCTGGGCTTGATTGGGGTCTTCTGCCCCTTTGTTGAATTCTATATATCGTAAAGTTGGGCTAATTGCTCAAGAATTGTGTGTCTGGCTCTCGGAGCCCAAATCCTGTAATTGTGCATTCTCGATTAGTGGTTTTGCTACTCTGTACCTGCCATTATTGTTCTTTCTTGTTTTTTGCTAAGAAAATATAACCTTGTTAAATTTTAAATTCACTTTAATTTCGTAGCCTGAGACCTGTTCACCCCCCGCACCTTCTTTCACCTCTAACTACCACGGAAAACTCCGTAACAAGTGGTAGCAGGGCGTGGTTGTATGGGTCTCAATTTAGCCCCTTTTGACGGCTAAACATTGTTTTGATTCGAACTCCAACAATTTTCTCTGTTGCTGGAAATTTTGATTTTTTCTTTTTCAAAATTGTTCTGTCATCATGCCCGGCCCTCGCGATGTTCTCCATCTTAACTATTTGCGCAAGGAGGACTTGATCTATGAGTTAACTATCAGAAATGTGCAATCTGGAGGCACGGTTGCAGTAGACACAAACAAGCTTAGAGAGTCCCTTGATTTGCCTATTTCCATCACCACCTTGGGAGAGAAAGAAATTGACGACTCTCTTTCCACGATCACCGAGAATACTACGGGGCTAGCATCTGTAGTTAGTTTTTTGACGAAAATGATCCTTCTCCTAATCAAATTAAGCGTGTGCAAGCCAGACTATTTCATTTTTCTAATAGAGTTAACGATCTGTTGTCTCTGAAGTTGAATGACGTTCAGAGGAAGGAAGCTAGTACGTTGCTTGAAAGTATTTCTGAATTATCCAGTAAGGTTACCCAATTGTTAACTGGGGAAGTTCCTCCCAAAATCGATCAACCCACCACGGTGAATGTAGGTAGCGAGGAAGAGCCTCCTAAGGGAGAAGTCAATAGGATAACCGTTGGAGCTCAAACGATCTCTGCCCCATTGGACAACGAGTCTGAACGCCGTGCATCGCTGAATAATGTACGTTCTGAATTAACTTCTTTGCCACTGAAACCTTTACCTACTATGTCACCTGTGTTCAGCAGCTTGCCTCATCCATTGGCAATGTTGCTCAGTGGTATCTCGAAGTTTTCGGTTAACACTACCAGTGAAGTTATTTCTTTCTTAAGGTTTTTAGTTGAATTTCAGGATCATGCCCTTGTTTTTTCTCTTTCTCCATGTCAGATTTTGCAAATCATCTATCCCTATGCAATAGGTATTCTCTCGGACAAAATAGTAAGAGCCATAGCTGAACAGTTATCTATTGAAGATTTTCACGCACACTTGCTTGCAAATTTTATTCCTGCTCGCGCGAGGTCATCTCTGATTCAGAAGTACTATTATCGAGTACAGAGATTGGATGAAAATCTGGCTGATTTCATACAAGACATTAAGTTTTATACTAGGGTTTTTGCTCTTCATTTTCTTGAAAATCAGATTGTACAGGCTATTGTAGAAGAAATTTCACCATCCTATAGGTCATATTTTTGTTTCGCGGCGTACCCGCAAACCTTCTCTGAACTTGAAGCATTGGCCGTCTCAGCGGAAGGAGTTAGATACGCCGATTCCTTGCGTGTCGCGAAAGAACCCCCGCCTTCTTTTGGTAATACTGGGCTTACACCTCGCCGATCAGTCACACCTCGTAAATGTTACGCTTGCGGGTCGCCTGACCATCTTCGGAACAAGTGTCCATTGATCAAATCTAGTAGGGCAAATAATGGAGCTGGCTCATCACAAGGCTGTTTTAAATGTGGGGCTTTCTCACATATCGCCAAGAATTGCCCAAATTCAAATAGCACCCCCTCCTGCTCAACTTCTGGTGCAACTTCCACTAAGGTCACTAATAATAAGTGAGTAGCGGCTTCGGCTGAGTCGACTAATTCTGCTTCCCAAGACTCAGCCCCTGGCAAACAGGTCGTAAATTCAGGGAACGTTCAGTCTTCAAATTCATCTTTTGAATGCCCCAAAGAGTGTCTTAGGATTGCGGCAGATACCCCCGCGCCTGTTCCTTTTCTTAAAATTGAGTTAAATAATGAGCCTATAACAGCTCTATTAGATTCAGGCAGTGTTTGTTCAATTATTTCGGATCTATGGTATTCAAAATTGAAATCTGTTTGTAAACTTCCTGACTATTGTTCCTCTTCGATCCAATATGTTTCGGCTAATTCATCTCCATTAGAAATTCTAGGTTCTTTACAGGTCAAAATTCGTATTTTTAAATTTCATGGAAAATCAAATTGTTTGTGGCTAAGCACTTGTTTGCCCCATTATATTGGGAGCTGACTTCATTTCTCACACTGGTCTTGTGCTCGATCTTCAGAGTAGGTCGTGCACTTTCAAATTTGCTTCCAATTGTAAAATACCCTTGTTAAAATGTAATTCTGCATCATGTTCATCTATTTCGCCTGCCCAGGATGAGATGTTGTTAGACCTTAGACATCTACCTGAGGAGCAGGCTGATAGTATTCGTAAGTTGTGTCAGTCGTTTCCAGAGGTGTTCTCTGATACTCTTGGTGTTACTGACCTTATTGAATACAAAATTGAGGTCACGGACTCGATTCCTGTCCGTTTTCCGCCATATAGGCTATCTCCACCTAAAATGAAGGCTCTGAAAGAAATCATCGATCAGATGTTGAAGGATGGTATTATTAGGCCCTCTAAGTCGGCGTATTCTTCACCTATTTTTCTAGTCCCGAAACCCCAAGGTGGCTTCAGGCCTGTCATTGATTATAGGGCTCTCAATCGGAAGGTGGTGTTACAATCTGTGCCCCTTTCTGACCTTCATTCTTGTTTTTCATGGTTTCGTAAGGCCAAGTTCTTTACTATCTTGGACCTGAATCAGGCCTACAATCAAATTCCCCTAGCGGAAGAGTCTAAACATCTTACAGCGTTTGCCACGGATTGGAATTTGTATGAATACAACCGCGTGCCTTTCGGGGTCCCCACGGGAGCAGCTGTACTCACTAGGCTGCTAGATAGGGTCTTCTCTGACATCAAATTTGAGTACTTGTATCACTACTTGGATGATGTCGTCGTATTTTCGGAGACCTTTGAAGAACATCTAGATCATCTGCGAGAAGTTCTCAATCGCCTTCGTAAGGCTGGGTTAACTGTCAAGTTGTCCAAGGTTGCCTTTGCTAAGCCCTCTATGTCATTCCTAGGGCATATTGTGTCACCTGATGGTGTTGCCGTCGATCATTCTAGAACACAGGCCATCCGTGATTTTAAACCGCCCAAGGACATTAAAGGTATCGCCAGGTTCATTGGTATGGTGAATTTCTTCAGGAAGTTTATTCCTAACTTCGCTAATAGAGCGGCGCCCTTAAACCTTCTTCGTAGGAAAGGCATCAAATTCGAGTGGGGACCTTCTCAACAAGCCGCGTTTGAAGATCTTAAATTAGCTCTCTGTAATGCCCCTGTACTTGCTATGCCTGATTTCTCGAAGAAATTCATCGTCCAAACCGACGCGTCGTCGTCGTCGGCGGTAGCTGCAGTCCTTCTTCAAGAGACTGAACTAGGGAGGCGACCCATCGCCTATGCATCTAGGACTCTATCGGCTCAAGAAGCAAAGTATTCCATATATGAGCTCGAAGGTTTGGCAGCCTTATTTGCCTTAGAAAAGTTCCGTCTCTGTCTGGAACATGTCAAATTCGACCTGGAGACAGATAATCAAGCCTTAAGCTGGGTCTTAGGTAGGCCGCGTCGTACTGGTCGTATAGCCCGTTGGACCATCCGTATTTCTGCCTTCCAATTCGATGTCAGGCATATCAGAGGTACCGAAAATGTTGTTGCTGATGGACTCAGCCGTATGTTTTCCAACAACGTTGAGAACCATGAACCGGTCGACAGTTCATCACCTCCCGAGTCCATACTACCCGATGTAATGCCATCTTAACAGATGCTCCCATGCTCTTTAGGGATATCGAGAAATACCAACGTGAAGTTCCGACGCTGGCTCCGATAATGGAAACCCTTTCTTCTGGGGAACATGTTGTCCCTTATGTACTGAGGAATGGTGTTCTATGTTGCCCTTCGAGGCATGATAAGATGATGAAGGTTGTCGTTCCAGCTGTTCTTGTACCTATGATCTTCAAGTACTATCATGAGACCCCATTAGGGGAGCATCTTGGAATCTTTAAAACTCGTGAAAAGATTCGTGAAAGGTTCATCTGGAAGGGCATGGACGGTGAAATCCGTGAACTAGTAAAAGCTTGTAAATCTTGTTTGCTTAGTAAACCCACCATGTCCACCAAGGTAGGCCTTTTGTCTTCGCATTAGGCTTCGCTCCCCATGGAACACTTGTATATTGATTATGTAGGACCCTTCCCCCAGTCAAAGGGAAATGCCAACAAGTTCATCTTTGTATGCGTAGATGGTTTTACAAGATTTTCCTGGTTATTTCCGACTAAGCTGGCTACCGCTCAGTCCACCATTACGTGTCTAAATTCTATCTTTGCTTCTTTTGGTCCGTGTCAATATATTGTGTCTGATAATGCTAAGGCGTTTACATCAAATCTTTTTCGTAAATTCTGTTTTGACTTGTCCATCTCTCATGTGACGACTTCTGCTTATTACCCTCAACCATCTCTGGCTGAACGGGTTAATCGTAATCTCAGGTCCGCGCTTATTGCCTATCAACATGAAGATCATTCTAGGTGGGACACGTCCCTGCATTGGTTAGCTTTTGCTTTGAATTCGGCGGTCCATGAATCTCACAAGTTTACTCCAGCTTCTTTGATGTTCAAGTTTCCACCATGTAACCTTTTCCTAAAATGTAACTACTCTTAGCATCTATTATCTTTTAAAGCTACATATTGGGATAGAGAGTGCTTAACCCTCTCGAGCTCCCACTCATATTGTTTTGAGGTGAACTTATTTCTCACAACTGATTCTTCCTTAATGCAATGTAAATTATTCTTTTCTAAAGTCACCTCCGTAGTATGGGATTAGCCCTTGCATTAGCGGCCTAGAGCCAGATTAGGTTTTAAACAAATGTATTAGGAGTGCAGATCGCCTCCTCTCAAATTGTTATTTTAGAGGTCATGTACTTAACCTTTTTCTCACTTAATAGACCTCAGTAGGTTGGGTATGTTACCCCTGTGTATATGTCCTTTGAGGACAACTTGAAGGTGGAGTTTGGTGTGGCCTTTGATAGGCTTAAAGTTGAGAGCGAGTGGCTCTTTTTCGAAAATTGAGTGTTGTATGCCTCGAGGAGGCTTTACTGTGTAATTTGGAGCAAGTGCTCCTGGGCTTAATTGGGGTCTTCTGCCCCTTTGTTGAATTCTGTATATCGTAAAGTTGGGCTAATTGCTCAAGAATTGTGTGTCTGGCTCTCGGAGCCCAAATCCTGTAATTGTACATTCTCGATTAGTGGTTTTGCTACTCTGTACCTGCCATTATTGTTCTTTCTTGTTTTTTGCTAAGAAAATATAACCTTGTTAAATTTTAAATTCACTTTAATTTCGTAGCCTGAGACCTGTTCACCCGCCGCACCTTCTTTCACCTCTAACTACCACGGAAAACTCCGTAACAAAAAGAAACTATAAAGCAATTTACTAAAGAAAAGGGTAAGCGCGAAAAGAGAGGAATTTCCAATTTTATAGGAACGATATCTAAAATATTATTTGGCACATTAGATGAAAACGACTCCGAATACTATCAAAATTAAATTTCAGAGTTAGAGAAAGAGCAGATGTCAATGATCAAAATCACGAAGGAACAGTTAACCGTTGTTAAGATAACTCTACAATCGGTCAATAGCACTTTATATGATGTAACAGCTAATGAGGTATGCTTGAATAAAAACTTAGAACAAATAAAAGAATTTCTTAAAAATGAAACGGGTCAGTTAAAACAAGTATTTAAACAAATGGATATCGAAATTGCGGTCAATAGGCAGCTGTTTGAAATTGAGGATCTGATATCACAGTTGTATAATCAATATAAGGTAATAGCATCAGGGAAAATGTGTGCACAATCAGGAATTATACATGTGGAGATTTTAAGCCCCAGAGAAATTATAAGAGCCTATAGAAAATCTAGGGATCAATTTCCACGCAGTATGACCTTACCATTTGAGCTGGGAACGATTCAAGAACATTTAATCTATAAGATTGTAAATTTAAATGCATTTATTAATAAGAATGTGCTGGCATATGTAGTGATGATGCCTCTGAGTGATAAAACGAGTTATAAAGTGTATTAAATACTTCCTTTCCCAACACCAGTGCAAAATAACATACGAGAATTTGTACACATTATAGCAGAGAAAGATTTTATTGTAATTGACGCTGAAAAGCAATTGTATGCATACTTAACTGATAAGCAAATAAGAAAATGTAAAGAAATTAATGGGGATTGTAGGGTATGCAAATCAGACTTTCCACTAAAGATAATACAGGAAGACAAAGACTGTATAGTTACTCTATTAAAAGGAATAAATACTGTACCTAAAACTGTGCAAAAGATATCACTCGCATTAAACAATTAACATGGTTGTTCATTAAAGAAAATAAATATGTGTATCTAGCACCAGAACCAACAAAAATAACTGTAGTATGTAAGGACACCACTGAGGTGACTTTAAATATTTCAGGGATAATTACATTTTATGAATATTGTACAATGTATGGACCACACAGTAAAATACGGTCCACAGAAAAGGTAAATACCACTGACAGGAAAGATCTATTACCAGATGTCTGGTTAGAATATGATTGTTGTATACATTTGAACAGTGATTTAAAATTAGGAGATGTAATAAATTTAAATGAAGCCCCTTGCACAGTTTGGTAACACGTGTTGAGGACTTTAAACATGCAGGCAAGAAAGTAGAGGGCGTCGAGAACTTAATTATTGATAAAGAAAAGGAAATGTATGCAAATCACATGTATTCCAATTTTAACGTCTATAAAATAATCGTATGGACTATTGTAGCCATACTTGCCATATTAATGTGTTGTAAATGTTGTAATCCATGTCTTGTTAGCATATGTAAAATAAATATTGGGATTCAGTAACTGGGTGTTGTATGAAAATTTCCGTCAGGCAAAAGATAATTGATGATGGTGCTTGTTGTTTAAAGGGGCCTAACATCGAGGTCATCGGCCCCTAATGGTACGAAATGAAAGAGCAAAAATGTCAAATTCATCCACTGACCAAAAAAATGTAATGAAGAATGAATGGATGGACATGAACCCAACAAAAAAACAAAAAAAGGAAACAACCAAAATACAATGGATCAGACTCAAAGATCATACATAATTGATTACTGACCAAGGGACCACTCATGAAGCACGATGATGCTTGATGTCGAAAGGGGTGCAAAATCCATGTCTAAGGCCCCACAGAATGGTACATGTCGCGAGTAAAGTAGAACCATGGTATTGGCATGTTGGGGTACTAATCAAAAGTATCGAAACTCACGGTGTTCCACACAAGACGGTACTACTCACAAGTATTGTACTTCGTACAGGTAACGCATACCTATGGTGTTTCTCACATAATGACGCCACTCATAGCCAACGCAAACCAATGAGTTTCCTCACCTAGGTGTACTAGGCACGGATGCCGGTCCCACGCGCCCCGTGGTGTTCCTCACAGAGTGGATACTAATCAAAGGCAACGCAGACCTACGGTGTCGCTCATATAGTGGTACAACTCACAGGCTACGCCCAGACCCGCGTGGTGCTCACATGGGTACGACGCACGGGTACTGGAAACCCCCAGGCCACGCTCATGACTACTACTAAACACAAACCCATTTCGTACCGAACATAGTGGTACAACTCGCAAGTACAGGCTACCCATGGTGTTCCCCGCGTGATGGTACGAATCAAAAGTAGTTTCATGGTTCTAATTCAATCATCCCTTGGTCGCCCCTTTTAGTCGCCTCTCACGACAGGCAGGGGATACCGTGGGTGTATTATTCGTCAGCCTCCCCCACCCACAGAGGGGGTGTGTTTGTCCGCGAGAGGTATTTTATTTCCCTCAAGTCCGCCGGCAAGCCGGTTAGGACCCCCCTATCCGCCACCTGGGACGCGCCACGTGGGAGTATCACCTCTCCCCCTGCTACGCCTGCGTACCAGGTTCGTGGCAAAATATAATTAATGCAAGTCGAGTAAAGGCGAAGTCATCAGACGATGACATAGTAGTGCATTTTGAGAGACCTAGAGTAATTGGCACTAGGCCTAATATTCATAACATAGAATCAAAATCAGGTATTTCAGAGATAGAGGAGGATAAAGAAAAAGTACAAACATCCCCTAGCCAGAGGATCAAAGACAAAGCCAGAGTATAAAGGTCAGAGTATAAAAAAATCAAAAGGAAGGGACTGACAGAAGTGATCGCAACGTGGGTCGCGATACACTTCTTTACCTGGGTGGGGAGGTGTCGTGAGCACCGATTCGCAACACGTCTTTCCATGGGAAATTATAAGGCGAGCGCATCGAACGAGATTCGATCCGTGACCTCCCAGTCAGCAATCCCTTATAATCACGAATAGTTTAAGTGTAGTATATAAAGGGAAGATACAGCAAGAAACAGTGGAAGTGAATGATTAAGTGTAATAGAATATCAGTGCAGTGAATAAATGCAGAATTACAATTATAATTAAAAGCATTTCTTAAAGCTAGTCTCAACCTGGAACATTTCAGTGAGCTGAGAATGAGGCACACTTGTGCAATCAGAATATTGGTCAGAGAAACAAGTAAACAGACTACAAGGGCATAGTTAGAAGCTTTTAGTGCGTGGACCAGGAAAAGCAAACCCGTTGTTAGTCACGTCGCAAGGTGCCCTGTAAAAATAAGAACGCACGCTGCGGTGCAATAATTCTTTCTAGACAGAATCTCTGCAAGGTCACCAGTCATATGTACATCCATGAGACAGGTGGGGCCACACTTGAAGTAACCAATAGGAAACTAACAGATCAGTGATGTGAGAGAACATAGTAGTAGAGGATGACTTATTCCAGAAGCTCAGAGAAATGATAAAGGGGAGTGACAAGGGAGCCTCTTGGTCATTCTGTTGGTCGTAATTCTGGTGTCATTCTGGCAGTTACTCTGTTAACATTGGAAAGGAATATTCTCTTGGGAAGGGATAGACACTAGATCACTTGGCAGAGAACAGACTCTGTAGAATAAAGTCAGTGAAGATAGCAGTATATGGAGTTAGACAGATCAGACAGTAGTTGAGTCTGCCATCAGTTAGTGAAGACAGCAGTATAAGAAGTTATTCAAATTAGGCAGCAATTAAGATTGTCAAGCAGTAGAACTGGTTAGCAGTGTCCCACAGGGTAAAGTACAGAGACAGTACTTAGAGAACTTACTGAGTGTTCGAAGGAGACTCTAGCTTCAGTTAGTATTCACCTTAGAGTTCTGTGTTCGAGCCTGAAACCGTCAGGGAAGATTCATAGGAACACCACAACGAGGATTCAAGAGAGAAGCAAGAAAAAAGAAGCTTTATAACCCGAGATAAGTGTCAAATAGTTAAGAGATTTTAAAGACTGAAGGGAATTTATAAATGTTGTATAGTGAATCATAGAAGTGTGTGTATTTTCCAAAGAAGTCAGAGACTGATGAACTGTTCATTTAAAAGTAATATTGAGAAGAGAATAATTACAGGTGTTATGTAATATTACTGGAAGGGTATATTTGATAGTTTGTTTAAATAAATTAGAGTAAGAATTTATTGGTGTCAGAAAGTGTTTTATATCAAGGTCAATCTGATATACGAACCCAAGTCCTCAGCCTGTCCTTTTCATAGAATACGACACAATACCGAGAGTGTATAACAATATTATTCATAGTTTGCATACGAGCAGGTGTTATATTGTGAGTGATATGCGGAATAATATTCTATGAGTGGGTAATTCTATAAAATGTATTGTGACTGGGTGACATTAACAGAGCCCACAACCCTCAGGGAGAAGAAGAATATGGGTAGATATGTTGACTGTTGAGGTTGGTCGTGGCGGTGTGCTATAGCATAGGCCACAGTGTCCTATGTGTATATATCTTGTACAGTGTAAATAGTTTAGTGAATAAATTAGTTATGAAATGTACCGTACATTCCTTGCCCTTAATGATAGTAATGAAGTACATTTTTGTGAACTGTGTGAAAAGCTAGGCTTTGTGCGACATAAATAATCAATTCAATCATGAGACCGAACATCCACCAGTAACCTAAATCTGTTTTCCCTTTATTTAGTGGGATAAGCATAAACCTGCTTCGGTGGTGGGCTCATGTGAGACGAATGGAGGAGGATATGTTACCCAGCAAAATAATGGACTCTATTATGGAACATAGGAGAAGCAGAGGGAGACTAAGGCAATGGAGGTATAAAACAAATTGAGGCCACAGCATTAGTTGCAAATAGAGGATTGTGGCAATGTTTAGTAAGTTCACAGAGGCTTACAGACTGAACGCTGAAAGGCATAACAATCTATAATGATAATGTATGTATGTATGTATGTATGTATTTTACTGGGAACGCCGCTACGGAAGCGAAGTTCGAAGTATATGCAGCCCGCCGAACTCAATGACGTACGCAGCGAGTGACGTAGCCGCCTCGGATGTCCTCTACATGACCATATAATATTATGGTCGAGTTCCAGCCTACCTGCGAAAGTCTATTTTGCGTTAAAATATCGCTATTTTGACACTGCCATCGTAAAGACCATTATAATTGACGCAACCTGTCAACATTTCAGGGAAATCCACCGTATACTTTAAGATTTATAAGGGTAGATAATACCCATGTTCTAGATACTTCCACACAATCGGGTATAAAAGGAGGACGACCCGGACTACAAATTCAGTATCTGTCACTCCACCGTCTCTGCAGCACGGGTGACGGGAGGAGCGCTGTGAGTGCTGACCGAACCTATAGTTGGAAAAGTCTTTGAAATCCTAGTGTTGGAACTTTGTTATTTTCTTCAAGTGCTACATTGGAACTTTGTCATTTTCTTCAAGTGCCGCGTAGGGACTTTGTTATTTTCTTCAAGTGTCGTGTTGGGACTTTGTTATCCGGTGACAATTGAAGGAACTTAGAATTCTCGTGAGTGTCGTGACTTCTGCAAGTTCCAGGTTTGAACTTATATTTCGAACTTGTGCTTTCATGGATCAATTTCAGGAACAAAGAAATTTTCCGAGTGCGTAAGTAGGACTTGTGTTCTATGACAAGCTGTGTCAACGTAAACTTTCGTGTGAATGGTATGATTTTTCTTCCAAGTACCACATTGAACTTATGTCTTATGACAAACTGTAGAACTTAAGGTATTTTTAAACATTGCGTTCGATTGTGAAAATATGAAATACTTTCAGAGTACTGCATCAGGACTTGTGCTTAGGCTCGTGTCAATATGATAGACTGTGACAACTTAGAATACACATGCTATGTTCCCAGGGAACATAGAACTTTCTAGCGTCATAAGTGAACTCACAGTTTGCGGAGTTAGACTTTTTCCAAGTACTATTTTTCTTTAATGATTATTTACTTTGCTTATCGACGGAATGAGACATTTTCCGAGTGCTATTTCATTTACTAAGCTTATTGCAAATGTGCCAATGTGTTCCGAACCTTCATAAACTGTGCATTAAGAACTGTGTTGACTATAAACGGCAATCGTATAGAACATTCTAGTTTACCGTACCTGTGTTAGTAAGCTTAGGGCCTACCCAAGTACTGAGAAGATGGCGACTACTGTGTGTGAGTCTGTGATATCCGTAGTAGATAATGGTGTAAGATGCAGTGAAAAATGTGGCAAATGCAGAAGAGTAGTTAAAAATGGGATTCTGTGTCGTAAGTGTGATGAATGGTACCATTTTCATTGTGCAAATATTGTAAATAGGACTGATATTGAAGAAAGTGAGTGGCTGTGTCCCGAGTGTAAACAAACCGATAGTGAGGCAGAACAACAAGAAAGAGAGACATACGAAACCATAATTAAGATTTTAGGAGTGCTACAAGAAGACTTATGCGCTCTGAAACATGGAAATGAAAGCTTAAAAAAACCAAACCAAACCAAACCCCATGGCACTACAGCCCTTGAAGGGCCTTGGCCTACCAAGCGACCGCTGCTCAGCCCGAAGGCCTGCAGATTACGAGGTGTCGTGTGGTCAACACGACGAATCCTCTCGGCCGTTATTCTTGGCTTTCTAGACCGGAATGAAAGCTTAAAGGACAGAATAAAGAAACTGGAAGATAAAGAAGACATTGGAGAAGAAAGATCGCCGTGGACGGAAGTGACGCGTAGCCATTTTAGGCCTAATCAACGAGCTAGAATAACATAGAGGGGCTGTATACCTGACATCAGCGCTCCCTGCTTGAAGCAAGTTGATAAGGGGCAGCCATCTTAACTGTTGTCAAAACAAAGCGAATTGGCGCGAGAGCATATGTTGAGGTGACAGGGAGATCGTGCATGCCAATTTAATTCCCTAAGTTTTAAGAAGTGAAAAGATAGATTCTCGCTTTCAAGAATGCCAGCCGTAAGCTCAGCGTATGGTTGTACTAATCGGAGTAATAAAACCAAGGATATATCGTACTTTAAGTAAGTATTACTGAATTATAGCCGAGATTCCTTTTTGTAATTTCTGTTTGTAATTAAATCCATTTTATTGTTTACTTAGCGAAAGTACGGATAGCCACGGTAATTATTTGTAGAATTTTGTTTCATATTTCGTTTAAAGAACAAGGAATTAACTGAACAATGCGTTGTGAGGAAGAAAAGAGATAAATGGTATCCCACTCAATTCAGTTGCTTATGCTCTGTACATTTCCAGCCCTATTTAATTTTCATTCACATTTACAAATAAAGGAAATGGAACGCCCACCACCAAGAAAACGTAACCACAAAAATAACTTATTTCGTTCAAACGTACACCAAGTATGATAAATACAGCATTTTACTGCTATTTTTGAAATGTATACAGCCTTTATTGCAGATGTCTGTTGCCTTGGTTTTTAAAACTATGCCACACTTCATAATGGACAACTTTCAAGCTAGTAATCCCAGTATGATATGGTAATGCGAGAAACATGATATCCCCCCTATATTATAATACATAATTACACTAAACGATTATTGTGGTAAAGTATTCATGGGCCGCCTCTGTGGTGCACTGGTTAGCGTGAGCAGCTGCCACCCCTGGAAGCCCGGGTTCGATTCCCAGCTCCGCCACGAAATTTGAAAAGGGGCACGAGGGCTGTAACGGGATTCTATCAGCCTGGGGAGGTCAACTGAGTAGAAGTGGGTTCGACTCCCACCTCAGCCATCCTCGAAATGATTTTCCGTGGTTTCCCACTTCTCCTCCAGGCAAATGCCGGGATGGTACCTAACTTAAGGCCACGGCCGCTTCCTTCTCCCCCCCACAAGGCCCCTGTTCAGCATAGCAGGTGCAGCCCTCCCTCACAGTTGTATCCCCCGATCCAATATCTCACGCTCCAGAACACTGTCCTTGAGGTGGTAGAGGTGGGATCCGTCGCCGAGTCCGTGGGAAAAACCAACCCGGGAGGGTAAACAGATTAAGAAAGGAACACAGTACTCATGAGGATGCAATAATTTTAAAAATATTAACAGAATGAGGTTGTAACCTATTATAGGTCCCTATGATTTTAAGGTTTCCTGTCATAAATACAGTATTTATGTCCATCGTTTTTATTCTAATTTACGCTTAACCACAACAGCCAAGCACAATGCAAACCAAACGTAACGTAAACTTAAAATTAACGTTCACTTAGAAGTTAGCGGCCATCTTATCTAATGGGTCCATTCACAATGCGCCGACGTAAACTTAACTGCGAGTCCGATAAATTAAGGGATTGCAAACTCCGAGCTCTTGCGGTTAATTTTACGTTAACTTTAAGAACCAGCCAATCAGAGCAGAGGTAAACACTGTGTGTTGTGCACGATATAATGACTTCTTTCGACGAAACACTTGTAATTCTCTTTCAAAATAATCTTTGTGTATAGGCTATGTATGATAGAAGGAAAAAGAATTACAAATACGCTGTACCTAAAAATAATTGGTGGAAATTAATATCCTGTAGTAATGAAATCTGACAATAAATGGCGGGAGACAAGCTCGCAGCGCTGGCAAACGGACGAGAGAGAATCCCTGTCATAAATAAAACAGTGTCCCTGTATATTTCTTAACATTATGACGGACTACTATTTTACGAAAACGATATCATCCAAACAAATAGATCCAAACATCTCATCGGGGTGTGGTAGATAGGGTCATAGATGTCGGTAAAGGAGACCTTACATTTCTTTTTATTACAAAAGGGGAAGCAAATCGTAAGAAAGGCAAACAGTTCAGGTTTCATCCGCATGTCCAAAACGAACTGATGAGGGTCATTTCTTACAGTAGATTACCGAAATCTCCCTGAGATAACCTTCTTTGATTCAAGGGATGAACCCATTTTCTGCACCGTTGTTTACATTGCCTTTTTCAGGTACCGTAGGCCTACACAGCTCCCAGGAGCAAAGCAATAGATGTTTGAAGTAATATGAATTCCGCTACCACGTTGTTTGATTCCATCGAAGTATTGAAATATAAAACTGCGAGATAGCCCAAAAAAGGACTTCCGTACTAAATAACATGGTAGTGTTTTGATTGGCTGCTGTGTACTCTTTACGTTAATGTTACGTTCCTCCATTGTGAATACCACAAATTTTACGTTAATTTTACGGTTACGTTACGTCGTTAAGTTTACGGTTACGTTTGCATTGTGAATGGGGCCTAACGCTCTTGTTCCGATTTCGAGGCCTATTCGTATGTCACTGTGCGATGATTTCGAACTAGCCTACAATCAACTGATCGTGATGTTGGCCTCGTGCCGCAATATGATGAAGTGGCGGTATTCGCTTTCATGCTTCAAGCTTTCGGCAACGGACTTTAATTCTCCCCCAGCGATTCTAAAATGCGGATTTTCTACACTTTTCGTCATTAAAAGGCCATGCCGCCTTGCTTGTGTGACCACAGGAAACATGGCGGACGTTCGTTCTATTAGGTTCACCCAGGCAGCGCTTCCGCCTCTCTATGTTATTCTAGCACGTTGGGCCTAATGTTAAACATATGGGAGAAACTACGTACAACTTAAAACCGGGAAAAAACTCTTTGCAGTGCCAAAATAGATTTCAGTTACTTCAGCAAGTTCCAGAAGAAGACACACCAAGTTTTCCAAATAATTTTAAATCCAGTGGAGGTAACCTACAGAAGAAGAAAACCAACCGAAAGTCAAGATCGCCAAAGATTCATCTCTACGCAGACAGTCAAGGGGGGGGGGGGGTATGGCAGAAGGCATCAAGGATGAGCTGCAGAATCCAGAAACTGAGGTTTTAGGACTAATAAAACCAGGTGCCAAAACTGAAGACGTCCTTTCAAGTTGTGATCCTGTGTTAGGGAAGGACAATTATGTGGTAATTGTGAGTGGTACAAATGGCATTGCTGCAAATGAAGTTGAGGAACTAATTACGACTCTCAGAGGTAAGATTTCCAAACTACCTGACTCAAAAGTAATTGTAGTTAATGTGCCACCTAGGTATGACCTTTTAGAGGACTCATGTGTGAACAAAGCTGTACATGATGTAAATATAAAAATCAAGAGATTATGTAAGAGTTTTAGAAATGTCTATGTAGTAGATACTTTAGGTCTTGGCAGGCAAATGTTCACTAGGCATGGGTTACATCTGAATGGTAATGAAAAAGCAAATCTCTGTAGACAAATTGCTACAATTATCAACAGACATTTGCAAACTAATCTGTACTTAAGAAAACCCATGCCATTAAGGGTATACGGAAAGCCCTATCTTCACAATGTTAATTTACGTCACCTTTAAGGAACATTTTCTCAGAAACTGTTTGACACAGACTCTTGAAATTTTTATACATTATAAACAGGTATATTAGCTGTATACTGATGCTAAGATCATTAAAATAAAGATCATTTTTTGGAAAAATTATAATTTTTTAATAATGAAAATTTTTTTGCTAATATTCTCATGAATTTTTTCCAACCCACCTAAGAAATTTTGCAATATGTTTGTTTATATTGCTTCAGAATATATGGCATACTCTTACAAAGGAGTACTTAAAATTTCATAGTGATATCTGTAATAGTTTTTGAGATAATGTTCCTTTTGCAGGAAAAAAGTAACTTTGTGGGAAATCGCCTCCAAAGTTTCAACATCAATGCATGCCTGGTGCATAGCTGAGATTATCAGCATCCTCTTGCAATTCATCGAGAAGCTTCTTCTTGGTTGCTCTCCTGTTTCTTCCACAGTTCGTGATGTACTTGGTAGCATTTTCAGATGATCTTAGTCGCTCCATGTCTATAGAATACATAGCATTTACTGTTCGGGAACCCACCTGCTGCTCTGCCCTTCCCTAATGACCGAGTGCAATAAACTAATCTAATATTTATAGTGTAAAGGCTCTTGTCTTGTTGTAAACTATTTATAGCTGAGGAATTGAAAAACTTGACACTGTATTAACAACAAGCACAGAAAAGTTCTAATTCAGTAGCAAGGCCAATATGTCTCTTTGTTTTCAAGGAAATTCCATACATAACACACTCATTGCAACATAATTTATGTTTTAATATATCAGATAAAATTGATATATTTATCACTTCGTGAATTTGACGTCCAGTACGAAAGTTATCGTATTTCTGTTCGACACCATTCAGTTTTCTATTAGATGAGCGCTCAGTCCCAGCATCCGTCTTATCAGACGGGGTTTCAGAAATATTTTCACTCACGTTTATTAGGTTAGGTGTATTTGGCCCCGCTTCACATCGTGAAGGTTCTAAACAATGGTTTTTGGCAGAGTTGAAGAAGGACATTTCATCTTCTGCCACACGTTTCCTGAACACTTTGTTCGAAAATCGAGGCATAACTTCCACAAACTTTACATAAACTCACAGAAAGATCTTGCGAAAAAACGTGGCCCAACCTGTTGCTAAACAGCAAACAAAGGACTATCAATAATGTAAGCTGTTACAATATGACCAATAGACAATAATCTAAGACAACATTACTTTCAAACACAGAAATAATTCCTACATCAGCACGATATGCACAAAAATAATGAAATGTCAAAATGTTGACAATAAGTCATCCGCCATGCCATGGCAGAATACTCGCCGTGCATAAGACAATAAATTTTAAAAAAATAATTTAAAATACTTCTATACATTATTTGTTCAAGATTTATATGTCATTTTAAAGAGGAAATTCCAAAGTTTAATAACAACCAAAAAAACTTTTTTGATTTTTTTCCTCCAAAATTGCTTTCCGTATACCCTTAAACTGGCACATACAGGGAAACTTGCCAGAAAACCCAGACCCTTAAATCAAGATCTATGTACAAGGATCTGGGTTCCAGGGATGTTCTCCACTCATGAGTCAAACGTTACCCAATTGCAACAGTCAAGTTTTAGGGAGGAAGGAGGTCTGAGATTGCTCTTGGTAAACTGTCAGAGTGTAGTAAATAAACATTTAAAATTCGGTACATTGATGGAATCTTATGAGACTGATGTGGTGATAGGAGTAGAATTATGGTTGAGAGAAGGGGTGGGTAATAGAGAAGTATTTCCAGAAGGGTACACAGTCTATCGTAGAGACCGAGGTGATAAAAAGGGAGGGGGGTGTTTATTCTGGTGAAGGAAACTTATTGTTCACATGAATGGTTTACCGATGAAAGGGATGAAATATTAGGGATAAAATTAGTTTGTCATAATATGAAGGAGGTGGGAATTATAGGAACATACAGGCCTGGAAGAGAGGAAAGAGACATGGAAATATTTGAGAAAATAATACATTATACTCATAAAAACAATAATAATGATATGGTAATAAATGGGGGAGATCTAAACTTGCCTGAAGTTGAATGGAATGGAGCTGCAAGTGAAGCCCATGAACAGAAACTGGCAAATAAGTTAATTTGGGAGGGAGGATTTACACAAGTAGTACAAGAAGCGACTCGTCTCAATAACTTACTAGATGTATTCCTGGTTAAACCATGGGAAATTGTTGATAAAACTGAGATAATTGAAGGAATAGGTGACCATACGGCTGTAATAATGGATGTAGGACTGGTACCAAAAAGGCTTAATAAGAGGGTCACACAAGAGAAGAAATTATACAGAAAAACTAAAGTTGATGAATTTGGGACTTACCTTAAATCACAATTCAGTTGTTGGATAAGTGAAGGGAGTAATGTGGATACACTTTGGTATAAATTTAAAGGAATCATTTGGGAAGGAGAGAAGAGATTTGTACCTGTTAAGAAGGGTAAAATGACCTCAGACCCTGTTTATTATACAAGGGAAATAAGAAAATTAAAAAGAAAATGTAGAATAGTAAACAGAAAAATCAAAGAGGGTAGGGAGAATAGAGAAAGTAGAAAACAGCTAATGAGGGAACTGAATAGAGTGAAAAAGGAAGCAAAAGAGAATTATATGAATGGCATTCTTCAAGAGGGTAATGACCACAAAGGGAAATGGTAAAAGCTGTATTCATATATCAGGAATCAAAAAGGAAAAGGAATCCAAATTCCTACAATGGTGGGAGAAGGGGGTGAACACTATTTAACAGATACTGAGAAAGCAAACCTCTTCAGTAGGGAATTCAGGGATTCAGTAGAAGATTGTCAGGACTTGGAAACCGAAACAGAAGATAGAGAGGGAGAGACACATAGGGAAACAAGAAGCTTCTCATTCACAAATGAAGATATTTTCAGAGAAATCCAACTGCTTCAGCAAGGAAAAGCAGCAGGAAGTGATCAAATTACTGGGGAGGTATTAAAGACAATGGGGTGGTATATAGTGCCTTATTTAAAATTTCTCTTTGACTATGTCATAAATAATAGTGTAATACCAAGGAATGGAAGGAATCTATAGTAATACCAATTTATAAAGGAAAGGGTGATAAAAGGAAACCAGAGAACTACAGACCAATCAGCCTGACCAGTATAGTTTGTAAAATACTGGAGAGTTTAATAGCAAAGTACATCAGAGGTATATGTGATGATAGAAATTGGTTCATGAGGAGCCAGTATGGATTTAGAAAGAAATTTTCTTGTGAGGCACAACTGGTGGGATTTCAGCAGGACATATCAGATCAGTTTAATTCAGGAGGCCAGTTAGATTGCATAGCCATAGATCTTTCCAAAGCCTTTGATAGAGTGGAACATGGAATATTATTAAAGAAATTGGAGGGAATAGGATTGGACGTAAGGGTTATACGTTGGATAAGAACATTTCTAAATTCAAGGGTTCAGAAAGTCAAAGTAGGAAATAATATATCACAGGAAGAGAAAGTTTGGAAGGGAATTGCACAGGGTAGTATAATCGGTCCGTTACTTTTCTTAATATACGCAAATGATTTAGGGAACAATATAACATCGAAAATAAGATTGTATGCAGATGACATAATTGTTTATAGGGAAATAAATAACATTGAGGATTGCTCAGAATTACAAAGGGTCCTTGAGAGTATCCAAGAATGGGTTGAAGAAAATAATATGAAGATTAATGGAGGCAAATCAACTGTTACAACATTTACAAACAGGAGCTCTAAAACTGAATCTGAATATACTTTGGATGAGGTACGGTAGTTATCCCTAAAGATGGCAAGTGCAAATACTTAGGTGTGAGATTTGAAAGTAATTTGCACTGGAAGGGTCATGTTGATGACATTGTTGGGAAAGCATACAGATCGTTACATGTCATAATGAGGCTACTTAAAGGATGCAACAAAGAATTAAAAGAGAAAAGTTACTTAAGTATGGTTCGTCCATTATTGAAATATGCAAAAAATGTTTGGGATCCTCACCAAGAATACCTAATAAAAGAACTAGATGGTGTGCAGAGGAAAGCAGCAAGGTTTGTAACAGGGGATTTCAGGAGAAATAGTGTATCAGAAATGTTAAAGGAACTTGGTTGGGAAACTTTAAGTAAGAGAAGGGAGAAAACTAGACCTATAGGATTATATAGAGCCTATACAGGAGAAGAAGCATGGAGAGATATCCGTGAGAGGCTTCAGTTGGAAAAAAATTATATTGGTAGAACTGACCACAAGTACAAAATTAGAAGGAATTTTAGCAGAAGCGATTGGGGTAAATTTTCATTCACTGGGAAGGGCGTGAAGGAGTGGAACAGTTTACCAGGGGTAGTGTTTGATCCTTTTCCAAAATCTGTACAGATATTCAAGAAGAGAATAAACAACAACAGAGAAAATAAATGAAATGTTAGAGGGCATTCGACCAGTGCAGGATATTGTAAATAAAAAATGTGTGTGATTAAATTAATTCCATCCCCTTGTCTATGGAGTTTGGACAGCCCAAGTAGGGGACTGCCTGTAGGGGTGAAGTACAGTGGGGACTTCGAGGGCCCTGGGACCGCTACGGTAGCTGTGAAGGTCCTTCAGGAACTCTGAAAAGTGGTGGCAAAAGGGGCTCTGGTTAAGACGCAGCAGGTCGTTATGCTACTTAGGTTCCAAAATGGGTAAAATATAAATATGTAAATAAATTCAATGTTAATTTTAATCTTATACCAGTTGTATATTATTATTAGAAGTAATTTCACATACTGTATATGAGTTGACTTAAGTACAGGAGATATTATAAGTAGAATTTTGTAAACAATATAAATTTATTAAGGATGATTATTAGCCTAAATTGTATAATATTGTATTCTAGGAAAATTTTCTTCGTCTCTTGTTAATTTAAAATTTAGTGCTTGACAATAATGTATTTTAGTGTACCATTTGCCACCGAGGTAGACACCTCATTTGCAAATAAAGAGATTTTGATTTGATTTGAAGCTCACGTCACGAACGTAACATTTTACACATTAATTCTACCAGTACAAGGTCAAATATTTAATGCAATCATCCTGTTTTTCAAGTGACTGTTTAGGAACATTTTCGATTCAATGAAGTGTCTGAATCAAAGATTTAGTAACACTTGTCACATTTCATTGTACGAGTAGATGCAATCATTTAAAGTTCATATCTATTTAACAGTGCCACAAATGGAGTGCCGTACAGGGAACTTGCACGTGAATCACGTCGTAAAAATCGAACCCCGGAACGTGTGCATCCAGAACTTCGAGAAATTCTAGAACTTCCCATTCAGGCGGGCGTGGTTCCTACCCATGCCGTATCCAGCACCATCCGAGGACCCGGAGTTACCAACCGGCCACGACACTTCAATTCTACTGTATGAAGGTGATATTAACTTGTTTGCAATGGCCAATAAACTCAGATTATCCAAAAAATCTCTAAGTTCGATGAACTATACCCCTCTCTGTACCAACTCCAATGTTTTAAGCCACACCCTAAGATGTAGTCCATGCTCATCAATTTAGTGTCAAGCGCCTCTAAGATAAACATCTTTTCGTGGTACAGTATGGTACATAAGAGTGACGCTCGAGGATATTTATGATACTCTGGAATAATCATCTTGAAACAGATTTTGCACAAACACCTACAATGGCATAAAGAACTCAAATGTATCATAAGTCAAACCAGCTAGAGCTTATCATAAAATGCCAATCTATGAAGTGGGTTATCAGTGATCCCATCGTACACAGCCACTACAAGAAACATAACAACCTATGAAAATGAACTACTTTGTTCAGAGCAAGCCATCAGTTAATCACTCCTCAAACTAATGCCTATGTTCATCAGGGACCTTATTTTTGAAACTGGTGAGAGAGAACTTGCCAGTTTCTAAACACACTTATGACAGAAATGTATGGATTAGTGTTCAGAAAATCAGGAAGAGGTTCCCAGTTTCTTTAGCAAATGGAAGCGTCATTCGAATACATATGCTGGTCCCGCTAGTGTGCATAGAAACAAGCACCACTGACACATTCCATTCTTTATAGAATTATTTTCTGTGATAATCTCGCTTTTCCATAATAATTTCTCCTTAATACCGAGGCGAAATCCGTAATAATTACGGGCAGTCCATAATGTTACCACCTCTATGTTACGTAAATTACATGGGTAACTTTTAAAACACTGAGCATTTTGAAAAAGAACATTAAGATAAGAGTTTTTGCCTTTTTAATTTATAATACACACCTCAAAAAAGTTCTGCACCACCTGTATTTTTCGTGTTCGTGAAGGATATCGCTCTAAAAGTTGTTGCATGACAGATATTCGAATGACTTGTAACACTACCTATTAGTGGACGTGAAGGTAATACACACAGTCTCAGAACGGTTCAGAAGAGTGTGCTGTTACTGTCACCTGAGGACACAACATGGTAAGAGCACATTTGTGTCCTGTGCAGTATACAGACATACCTTGACAAGTAATTACCGCTTGTAATCACACGCGCATAGTGACATCGCATCAGCAAGGCCTGTCTGTGAGGGCAATTGCCGGCCTGGTTGGTGTACACCATAGCGATGTTGTCACTATCATTTGACACAAAATGTTGAAGATCGTCCTTGCAGCAGTCGTCCGAGGTCGATAACAGCAGCTAACGATTGTTACATATGAATCCTTGCTTGCAGGAACCCAGCAGAAATTGCAACAGAACTGTGTAATGCCTTACGGCAGGCAACTGGTAGGGTTGTGTCTACGCAGACAATCAGAAATACTCTCCATAGGGGCCACCTACACTCAGGAGTTATTTGGCGAACACCTGCACGTACATCCCAACACTGTGGCACCAGGTACAAATGGGTAAGGGAGCACTTAGACTGGACTCTGGAAGAATGGCGGCAGTTCGAAATGTATCTGATGCAGGATAATCGTTGGAGGAGGCTTTGGAGAGAGTGAGGTAATGCCAGACGAGTCCTGTACGCCATCCAACATGCCCCTCAGGGAGGCGGATCTATCATGTTTTGGAGCGGCATTATGTATGGATGCTGGACGCCACTCATCGTCATAGAGGGCAATATGACTAGTACACAATATTGGAACAGAATCCTCGGGCCCAATGTTCAACCAAACTGACAACATTTTCATGACAGATTCATTCTGCAAGATGGCAACGCGTGCCCACATCACTCCAATCTTGTAAACCTCTTCCTCAGGGAGGCCCACATCCATTGGTTGGACTGGCCTGCGGTATCTCCTGAGAGGAATCCCATTGAACGGGCCTGGGATATGCTGAAACAGGCAGTGCGAAGACGAACGAATCTATCTCTCACCTCGATGGAGTGCTGCTGTCAAAGAGTGGAACACGATCTACCAGGACAGCCTCAAGTGCCTTGCGGACAGCATCCAATGACGGGTCCACTCATGCTTCACTTCACAGGATGGGTTAACACCAAAATGGGAGACAGAATCAGATTCCCATACACATAGGTGGTTGCATGTTGCCGAAGAATAATATTTGTGTTGCACCTGTTGTTGCTTTTTCTTTACAATCCACCGGTCAGGTTGTTCACATTGCGCGCAAGGTTCTATTGGTTCCAACTTGGATTGGGAATATTCCTCACACTACAGCAAGAATTCATTATATGATAAGAATGTCGCATGGTTTTATTTACATTTAATTTCTGTATCAGAAATATTAGACCTCAAGCAAGACAGATACCCTCTGCGCCAATGTTCAACTTTCAATTCTCCACCTGAAGATGCACTCGGAATTCTAGAACTCAATAGAAGCATCTGGACTTTGCATTCATCCGGCATATTACGTTTTTAAAGTGCAATTTTAGAGTATTCACTAACAAGGGCATATTTTAATCATTATTGTAATAATTGTATGATAACTATTCTTACAGTCTAATTGTAATTGACGTAAATTCTAAAAATATTTTATTTGTCACTGATAAGTACATTATTTTATCTATAACAGTTCATCAATCCACCATTTTATATGTACATTATTGCATCACATACACAGTTCATTCCTTTAAATCTTATTTCCACAATGTAATTCTGTCTTAGGACTTCAGCAAATCCATAATCATATCTTAGTTAGGCTGATGATGACCCATATAGGGTCGAAACTAGTACCTTGATAATATATTGTAATGTATTTATAAACATTGCAATTATTGTACAGTATAGAGTAGGTGGAATAAACTTTGTATATTATATGTAATTTTAATTCAGTACGGAACCAGTAACCCCGCTGAGAAAACACATCCCCATACAGACCAAATTCTTACTCAAGATTCCAAAGAAAATTATAACAAATGAGACTTGGCAGAACTAGAGAGAGCATTAGGAAATGTAACTAAAGCAGAAAAGGCAATCAAAGAAAGTGATTTAAACAAAGCCCTAGTAACAACCAACAATATGCTAAAAGCAAGTATAACCCACAAACTGAACACAAGAAAAGCTCAACCGTGGTTCGACAAGGAGTGCTACACAGAAAGACAAATCACATTAAATGCGTTGCATAAAGCCAAGATGACGTCAAAACCAGAAGATCTACAAATATACGGCGAAAAACGAAAATACTACAAGAACCTACTAACACAAAAACGCACTCAATACATAGAGAAAGAAGGTGAAAAAACCGCTGAAGAAGTAATAAAAGACCCATATGTAGCCATCAGACCCAGAAGATCATCAAGAAGTAGCAACGTAGAAATAGGAACCTGGGAAACGCACTTCACTCATATTCTCAACAATGCAAGGAAACAGGCGGCGTACGAAATTGAATACAACAACCAGCTTGAAGCGATACCTCCCATCACCAAAGCAGAGGTGTTAGACACTATCAAAGCTACAAAATGTAAAAGAGCCGCTGGACCGGACGGGTTTTATAATGAGCACCTTAAAGAATCCGCGCAGCATCTAGCAGAAATATGGTCCAAACTGTTTAATAAATGCCTACAATTAGGAAATATTCCCGATGAATGGAGAAAATCAACATTTATAACCCTCTATAAAGGGAAAGGTGAAACCAACGACCCAAACTCATACAGAGGAATCGCTCTAGAAAGCAATATCTTCAAGCTGTTAACAAGAATCCTAACCAACAGGATAGTTGAAGAAGTAGACCCCAAAATGCCAGAAGAGCAATTTGGATTTAGAAGAGGAAGAGGAACCCTTCATGCAATCCAAAACCTACTCAGTGACATGGAAGAAGCACAACGGCTTCACAAAGGAAAATTTTATGCAGTCTTCATAGACTATACAAAAGCCTTCGACATAATAGACAGGAAGATACTAATGTCAAAACTCCAAACTATGGCTGGAAATACTCCCATTACAGATCTAATAAGAAATATTCTGGCATACAACCAGATCACCATATATGATGCGACCCATAAAACAAAGGAAATCACTCAAACTAATGGAGTGCTGCAAGGTGATCCACTCAGCCCCATACTATTCAATATTGCCACCGCGGATGTAACAAAAGCAATCAGAGAAAGAGCAAAGGATGCAGTGATCTACATATATGCAGACGACATGGTCCTAGGGTCAACAAAGAAGGAAGAGCTCCAACACGCTTTCTCAGCGCTGGCTGAATGGGCAGGAAATAACAGCCTGAAAATAAACTGGAAAAAAACTCAACAGATGGTCTTCCGGAAAGGCGGACGAAACGCAGCAAACGACAACGTAGAATACGAAGACGGCAAAGTGGAAATAGTAAACTCATTCAAATACCTGGGAATAACCTTACAGACTACTGGGACGTTCAGACTACACATAAAAGACAAAGCAGTTGCAGCCATGAAAGCCATGTACGACATCAACAATCTACAGCAGTTATCCTTAAAAACAGCTATGCGCCTATTTGACACAACGATCCTACCAATACTCACCTATGGAATCCACTTGATATGGGAAAGACTAACAAAGAGAGATCCGGCCACCATAGAAGGAGTTAAGGCAAAATTCCTAAAGACCATAATGGGCATCTCAAAATACACGCGTTCCCGCGTAACATACGAACTAGCACGGGAACCCTTTCTTATTGAAGAACTAAGGATAAAACTACCACTGCCATCCACAATGAATGTAGAAGCACACCTAGCGGAGAGGCGGAAGAAGAGAGAAGAAATTCCGCTAGAGTTCTACAGCACAGATGCCATGTTGGATCGAAATTGGACGAACGCCAACCAGAAGCTAAGACCTGTGACAATAAAACTAGCAGTACACGGGTACCACCATAAAATATGTAAAAATATGTCTTATCACGACCCAAATGAAAAATGTGAATGTTCACTGTGTGATCAGTTCTGTGACATGTATCACATCACAAGATGTAAAAACAACAACAAATCTCTATGCGATTATAGCAAAGACTAAAACGGTCAATAATCTTTGTAATGCACATTCGTGCGCTTTTCTAATAATAATAATAAATGTCAAAATCATATGTAAAGAAGTCAGGATCATAGTTATGTGGTTCATGGAAAGCAGCCTCATTATATTATTTTTATTATTGTTATTGTAAATAATGAAGTTAGAATTTGTTTTAATGTTAATTCTTGAGTAGCAAAAAAAGATCGGGAAGCAAGTAGTGAGCACAGCTCTTGTATGCGAGTTGAAGTCTTTAAAATTTAAGAAGGTGAGGCCTAAATAACGATTGATAAACTAAATATAGCATTGAGCGACACTAATTTATACAGGCCAGTATTAATCGATAACAGTGGACTTGTAAATCTGTATGAATTCGCTCTAATTATTTTGTTCGAGTTTCAGATTGAACCCAAGATGTTGCCTATATTTGTGAATAAGAAAGTCCATATAGAGGAGGGTATTCGAGTAAACCAGTAGGATCCTGGTGGATCCGCACTCTGCCGGGATGAATGAGATGGCTGAAAAAATAACCTGACGACCAATACCTGTGGAGAAGCGAAGAAGTCAGATGAGTTGTCGAACTTTGCCCTTCTTGTTTACTTGTAGATGCTTATAGTAGAAGTAGATCTCTTAAATGTCACACAGGTGATATAAAGTGAAATAACTTGAATGTAGTAATTTAATTCTTTGAGATGGTCAATGGTTAGGATGGTGTTATTGAGAGGTATTTCCGCCGCGTATGTTTGAGTTTATTAGATGAGCGAGTTTCGTAGCGTTGATTGAATGCTTTTCGAAGAGATTGGTTAGGCATACGAGCTGACTTGAGTTTAATTTGGTATCACATGGATAGCGGAATGTATTTTACGAACACACGAGTAGGATCTTCGACAAGCTACTCGAACGATAATTAGATTGTGGGAGTATTGTCACCTGTACTGTAGATCAACTTGTAGCATTGCTAGATGTAGTAAGTTGGCGCTGTAGAAGTATTTTCCAGCAGGATGGAGTGGAGCCGATGCAACGCAGATCGTCTGGCATTTGATCGTTCACTTATTTATGACAGTAGTTGGTACTTTATTTCAGGCGCAGCCATATGATGCCGTTGGTTGGATGGAGACATGCATTTGTTTATTTATGGAGCAATGATACTATTATTATGTATTTGAAGGATTTTCTGTGTTTATCATGCGCCGTTAGAAAATTCAAGTTATTATTCAGTTAGTTAGAAGGTTATAATGAAGTAATAGGAAAAGTAGAGCAGGGAGGACAGGTTCGTCTAATAAATGCGTCAGCGAATGAACAAACAAGATGAATGAATATAAACTGAAATTGCTGATTTTCCATTATATTAATTTACATTTATTTAAGTGAATCAGTGTTGTGTAATGATGAGATTTTAATTTAATGACTGACAATTATTTTTCAAGATGGACTTGATTCTTTTTATGCGGTGCGATAAGAGATGCACAAGGATAATTTATTTTACGTTGCATATTTCAGTTGTTCAATTGTAGTCAGTTAATTTCATTTTATTAAAATTATTATATTTCCAATTTCTCATTGCAATTTTCATTTATGCCTAATTTAAGTGAACTCATTATTTTGAGACTGATATTGGATCATTACCAGGTTAATTATTGATAGGATGTGACCGCTTTCTTTCCGAAGGGCCATGCCCTGAGTGGAGGATCATGTAAACCACTGAATTCTAGTCAAGCGCATTATAAAATTTATTATCATCTTCGAACTAGGCATCCCACGAATGGTCACAATACTGTTGGTCTAAATATGAAGTACCATTTAGGGAAGAGCAAAGCTCCGATGATGAAGAGAAGAGAACATCTCCTCCTCCTGCCAATGGGACGATGGAATAAGTTTAATTTGATAGGAGGACTATAAAGTGGTGATTATGGCCTCAAATTTGAATGCAAAATCCCCAATTCATGAAGTAGAGAGATGGGAGAAAAAAGAATTACATTAAAGTATCCTTTCCAAACATAGCCAAAACAATCATGAAAAGATGAGTAGTGTAGACATCTGTGATCAGCGCACTGAACAAAAACAAAGAAATGGACGCTGAAAACTGCCATTTATCTTACTAATCTAGCAGCAGTTAATACGTGGATGGAGTGTAGGGGAGATGCAAGCAATGGAATCGCAAAGAAAGACATTCTTGATCTCATGAAATTTCGATTAGCCATAGTTGAAGTACTTATTGCATCAACCCACTTAGTGCCCTTTCAAGGGGAGGAAGAACAAGAAGAAAGCTCACCAAACAAGATGATGTGTGCACTGCTCCCATGTGTGGACAAAAGGCTAGATGGTTTTGTGCACTGGCCAACTGTGTATGGACTGGCAACGTGTGTGACATTACGAGCTGCTCCAGCCGAACCACAGTGCTATGTATTAAATGTAATTATTACTAATGTCTATATAAGTATTTCAGAGACTTTCACACAAAATGATAGACATACGACATCATCATAAGCATTTATCACAATTTATTGTTATTACCAAGAGAACCAACTAAAACCAAACCCATCAAAAACACAAGTCTATGCCTTCCACCTAAAAAATCGACAGACAGCGAGAAAATTGCAAGTGATTTGGGAAGGTAAAATATTAGAACACTGCTTCACTCCCAAATATCTAGGATTAACTCTTGACCGAGCACTAACCTATAGAACACACTGTCTGAATACCAAAAGGAAGGTATTTGCAAGGAACAACATTATCCGGAAATTATCAGGTTCAACCTGGGGGACACATCCTCTCCTTTTAAGAACATCAATAGCCCTCTGTTTTACAGCAGCAGAATACGCCTGCCCTGTCTGGTGTAGATCTACTCCTACTCATGCTAATCAAGTGGATGTCGCCTTAAATGAAACCTGCAGACTCATTACAGGATGTTTGAGATCTCCACCACTTGATAAAGTTTATTGTCTAGCAGGTATCCCACCTCCAGATATCCGCCGTGAGTGTGCATCCAGACTGGAGAAATCTAAAGCACTGAACCTGACGACCCATACTTTATATGGGTACCATCCAGCAACCCAACGGCTCAAATCAAGGAAAAACTTTCTCCATACAACTGAAAGCCTCACTGAATCACCAGTGAACTTCAGAGTAAATTCATGGCGTTCCAGATCCAGCCACTTTGTGGGATGGATCACGCCTTCCGAAAGACTTCCCCCAGGCCACGAGGAAAGCTGGTCAACATGGAAGTCGCTCAACAGGTTGCGTTCAGGAGTTGGAAGAACAAAGACCAACATGAGAAAGTGGGGTTTTGTCTGCGACTCCACTCTATGTGAATGTGGTGAAGAACAGACAATGAGCCATCTCCTTGTTTGTAACTTGTGTCCAAATACTCTCTCCAGAATGTGATGGACGCTACCAAGGATGCATGTAAATTAGCCGCTTACTGGTCACACCACATTTAATTAATTTTGTATTTATGGAGAGCTTAAATCATATCGTTACCTGCCATCATCAGAAGTGATTAATGATCATAGTACCAGATTTGTTATTGTCCTGTTATTATTATTATTATTGTAAATATAATGTATGTTTCTGACATGATTAAATAAATTGTTTTCAAAATTTGAGTATATTTTTCACTGCTTGTATTAGAATTTTCAGAAAAATAAACATATCTGATGTGATAAAGTGTGTATTTTGAATCACCATCTAAAAATAATTATTTCATGATATTAATATGAAGTGAACTTTGATAACTTCACTAGTTCTTCACTCAAATGACTGAGTACAGACCCAGCCCACACAAATGTGTGGGTTGTAAAAAAATAACGATGGAATAAGATTTTTTGCAGAAACAACTTTTATATGTTTTTCGGGATCAGTTTAGGTATTGTAATAAGTTTTATTTTAAAAAACTATTTTTATTTACTCTTGGGTCTGAAAGGGCTAGGGTACAATTGTTATCATCTTAAACCACCTCCAGTTGCCCAGGCATGGTGTACAAACCCCTCCTCCTTGTCTTTGCACCACTCTTCTTCCACTAATTTGTCCTGATCATGTCTTCTCTGCAGCATCTCCTTCACCAAATTAACCACTTTCTTCTCATCCTCCCAAAGATCGACTTTCCTTTACCTCTCTTTCAAATTCCTTCCTTGCAGTTTTATTCTCTGGCACCCTCTTCATGTGTCCAAACTACTTCAGTCCTGATTCCTGCATCACTATCTCACCAGCAGATTGCTCACTGAAATCATGTAGACTGAGTGAGACTCGAACCAGCTCTCAGATCCAGATAAAAAGTGTGTGCTGGTTTCAAGGCTGTATGTAAGAATTGGTGTATAATAAGAGTTGAAGAGTGCCATCTTTGTTTTCTGAGGTACCTGTTCATCGCACAACTGCCACCTTACTTGATAGTAGAATTGTACCGCCTTATAATTTGGTTGTTAGAATTAGTTTGTTCTAAAATCATGGAGAATTGGTGTGGTAGGAGTGAACCAAGGAGTAATCATAGACAACAAGGCAAGAAACTCGGTTGATAGTTTGAAAAGTGGAGTTTGTTGTTCAGAAATGTGCAGGCCTGTATCTAAAGGGATTATTGGTAATGGACATTCTAAATAGAGTAAGCAGCACTGGTTAGTAAAGCCATTTCCATTTTTTCTTGAAAGTGCAGTTAACAGCCAACAATACTGAATTCACTCGTCTGAGCTATCTCTGTTATGACTATTCTTTTATTTATTCTTGACTTATATCTGTGGCGATGTTGGGCCTCATAGCCCTCTCCTAAGGGCCCCATACACGCGCAGACTTAGTGGGAGGTAAATCTGTGCAAACCAGTCTTTTCAGACATGTCTCTGTGTGTATGGCTGATAAGCCTGCAGGCAAGTCTCTGACATTTTAGCGCTGCTTGATTTCAACCAGAGACTTTGCGACAAAAGCGCTATATCAGAGTTGCGGAAGAAAATATAAACATGGTAACCTACAAATATGAAAATGCAAATTCTTTTTTGGGTGCATCTTCTTCAGGCAGAGTGCTACATTATGTCCAAGTATCAATTCATCTTCTATACCGACTAATTAATTTCAATCTGTATACTTTTTTCAACCATCCGAAGAGCATAATCTTGAAACAGCTGAGCGTGTCGTATTCAACTTCCTCGGTATAGTCTGAACGTGTAGGGGCAACTGCATACTTCCGCCTTACCTCCCGGAGGCAAGTCTGTGCAGGTAAGTATTCCAAAGTCTGCACGTGTATGGGTCCCTTTACACTTAACCACTTTCAATAATAATGCTGGATTGTAGAAAAATTTTAAAATTTAATAATAAAATTAAGACACAGTAATTCAACAAAATACTAGACAGATACACATAATACTGTTGATACAAGATAAATTAAAATTACAAGCTTAATACATATAATGTTATCTAAATATCTGCACCAAATGGTCAAGTGAAATGGAATTATAATAATATTCTTATAATTAATAGCAGGAAATGTAAACTACAGTTGTGTGTTTCACACATTAATTACCAAACAACATGATGAAAGTATAAACAGTGTGGATCAGGTTACAATAATAATAATAATAATAATAATAATAATAATAATAATAATAATAATAATAATAATAATAATAATAATAATAATAACTGAAGTGTATAACAGCAAACCCATTTACACATTACCCTCTATTCCAATTGTTAGAATTATTTTTTGATGATGAAGTTCCTTGATTTTATTGTTCAGTATATTGTACAATACTCTGTTGAGAAAGGCAATATGTTATTTATGTTTGACAAAAATAAACTCTGAATTTTCTGAGCAATTTTGTTTCTCTCTGGTTACAATGGGATGCCTGAGTCAAGAATGTATTGGGAAACTGCTGAAGATGTACCTCACGATGCTATTAGTAAAGTACCAATGTCAAGAAATAGGTCTGAAGAAATGCTCAGATGTATACATTTTTACGAGGACTTAAAACTTGATAAATTAAACTGGCTTCAGTACTACCCTAGCAATTGAATACGCATCTTTCAGTGAATGAGTCAATGGTGGCATATTTTGGAAGACATGGTACAAAATGGCACATTCACGGAAATTTGTTTCAGCTTCAAAATTTGGACTTGATCAATTTGTTTAGGCTATCTAATCTAAGAAGAGCTTTACCGAGGAGCAGCTACTGGAAATACCATATCAGAACTGGGAGTTGGGGCTCTGTTGTGACTAATAATCTGATTTCTGAACTTCTTAAAGACAGTTGCCTTAGCTTGTTTTCTGACAAATATTTCACTTCTCTTTGTCTCCGAAGACCATAAAAGTAGTTAGTGGGACGTAAAGCAAATAACATTATTATTATTCTTTGTCTGTTAGACTACTGCAGGAGAAAGGACATGAAGGGACTGGAACTGTGAACGCTAACAGAGTTGAAAATGCTCCAACAATTATTTCTGAGGTTGTTGGAAGTACCCAGGCTTATTTTGGTTTCAGCTGGTGGTTTAAGGCTGGATGCCCTTTATGATGGCATGTGATTTTTGAGATGAAAATATCAACCCAGTACTGCCCGATATTCATATCTTCGCCTTCCAGCTGGAGAGCAAGGAGCTAAGCCACTGACATAATCATGTCACAGGTTATGACATTCACAACTAGCTCACAGATTGTATGTCAGGAATTACTGTATGCCTGTCTGCTTCAATGGTAATGAAGTTGTTACTGTTGTCTCAACTGTTTGTGGTGTTTTTCCTGCTAGTCAAGTCCAGAGGTGGAATAATGCTAAGAAGTATTTGGCCATTATTTTGTACAATACCTACATGGGTGGTGCAGATCGATTACATCAAAATGTAGCTTCGTATCATATGAATAAAATGAACAAAAATTGGTACTGGATCATGATACCTACTGCATATATCTATGAACAATGCTTGCAAACTTTTTGACTCCGAAAGGCAGAAGGGTAAATCTGGACTTCCTTGGGTTCACATGATACGTAGTCAAAGTGTATATGGAAACCTGGGATGCTCTGTAACTCACTGTCCTTCACAGGAAGACCTGTTATAAAGGTGTGCCTCCCGAGTTAACTGAATGGGATCTTCCACGAACTTGAAAAAAAAAAAAAAGTTTGATGCACACAGTGGGGTGAGGCAATCTGGAAATAACGCAAGAAGAGCAATGTCAGCTTCCACATTCTTTGCTTGGAGGTATATCACAACCCTTATAAAATGATGTAACAGCACTTCCCCTTCATTCTCTACTGAACAGAATTAGTACATACAACACTCCCCTCACCCTCCTATTTAGCCACCAAACCAACCTCAACGATTGCACACATTTATAAAATTCCCCGTCTTCGAACTACGTAACTTTCGAGCAACATTTCAAAATTTTTTGCATTAGAGCTTAATGAATCCTACAGAGGCTATTCTAATGTTAAACCTCTTAAATGTGGGTAAGGATATTCTTATTTGTACTAAATTTTCTGAATTTAGGCAACGCTCTTGACAATTGAGACATTTTAGTAGGTTATTATTTATCACTAAAAATAATGTTTTACAAGATGCTCATTACTTTAATTCCCCACTTTTATTTAATTAAAATAATTATCTTGCATTTACTCCCTAATACATAAAAATACATGTGTATGTTTAGTTTGGTCCTCAGTCCGAAGGCTGACTGGATCCTCAACAGCTCTGCCATCAGCTGTCATAGATGGCTTAGGCATCACTGAAGAGGCATACTAGGGAAATGAGGAGTGAGGTAGTTTCCCACTGCTTTCCTCACTGAGCCAGAAGTTGCTATTATATATCAGTCTGCCAAGCGCACTGAAATGCATGCACCAACCGACCCTATGAGCAACAGTTTCACACCATTCATAGCAAGGACTGGCTGCAAAAGGAATGGCATTACTAGCATCGCTCATACCTCAGTCACTTTCATATTGTCAAAGCCAAGTATAAGACAGAGACAGATCAATGAAAGTAACAAAATTGCTCTAGCCTATACCAGAAGACATAGTGCACTGTACACACTTATAAGATGACAAAGCAGCACTTCCCCTCCCCTCTCCACTGAACAGTCACTGCCACAACATTCCCCCACCCCCCTTCCAGAATCCAAGTTTGCAGCTACATGACCAAAAGCATGCAGCCAACTCACTCAGTTTTGTATTGTTCACAGGTTTCTTCCTTGGTCTGTTGTAGCTAGGATTGTTAATAGCTTGGTTTTACATAATACAAGGTTATATAAAAAAGAATATTATTTTGTTACAGATCTAGTAACCCCAGTCATGCTCGCTGTCAACACAGAATGAAGATATCTACAAATTCAAAATATACAAATGTTAAAAGCTAGAACAGTAGTAGGAATTGGTATGATTTCCGAGGATAAGCTAAAGACAATGGGTTGAGATACAGTTTGCATGACGGAGCTATACCAAATGAATGGTGTGTTGCTGCAGTACCTCCAGTGTATAAAGAAAAGGATGCTAAACATAAAGCAGATAATTACAGGCCAGTCAGCTTAGCATTCTTTCTGATTATACGTTTGTGAAATTACCACCTGGTTTGATAGAAGGCAGGTCATTACAGTGAAGCTTAACTTCCACAATTCCAACAAGATGTAGTGAATATTTACATTCAATCACTCAAAACAGACTACAGTATATCACTACTGAGCCATCTAAAGCTTTTGATATGGTAGATCATTTGAGACTACCAATGAAAGTGAGGGCTACTGGACGGCTATATTTCTAGAAAATAGAACTCGGAGAATTAGAGTGGGTGAAGTATTATCTGATCCTATAACAAGTAAGAGAGGAGGTCCACAAGGCAGTAGTATTCCACCTTTATGTTTTCTTATACATATAAAAGATATGAATAGTAAAGGACTGACCTCGACAATTATATGTCAATGAATCTTTTTAACATCTGTTACATACAAGATTCTCACTAAAGCCCTTCAAACTACAGTCACCAACCGACTGGATTCCCAACTGGGTGAATATCAGGCTGGTTTTTGCAGTAGGAGATCTTGGGCAGAGCAGACACAAAAAATCAAAAAAATCCTTGCATACCAGAGTTGTGGCAGACACCCCTGGCTAGTCTCCTTAGTGGATTTCCAGAAGGCACATGATTCAACAGACAGACAGACAGGCACACTCTTCACCAGCTCATGGGAACTAGATCTAGTTGAGAAGACCTCCAGTCTAATCCAGGCTACTCTGTGGAACACCACCTCCAAAGTCAAGTTCAGAGGTAAGCTCTCCGAAAACTTCTCCATCCAAACGGGAGTAAGACAAGGCGATGGCCTCTCTTGCATTCTATTCAACTGTGTACTAGAGACGATTACTAGGGAATAGAGACGATTACTAGGGAATGGACTACCATACTACCATCAAGAAGTAGACTACAGATTGGATACAGGAAAGACAACCTCAGTGTATTCTGCCTAGCCTTTGCTGATGACCTTACCTTGTTATCCACAGACAAAGAGGAGGCTACTCACCAACTGAAGAGGCTTTACAACATTGCAGCTAAGACCGGTCTGAAGGTCAGTATACAAAAAAGTGAGTTCATGATTAACATCAAGGGAATCCCATCTACAATCCCACTAGAAGGCACCACCACTCGTAAAGTCCCTGCGGTCATGTACTCAGGAGAGTGGATATCAGCCAAAGGGAGCGAAATATTGGCAATAGACACCAGATGTGCCAAGATGGAGAGGGTGTACCACTACTGTAAGAGCATTTACACATCCAGATACCTTTCTAAGAATCTTGAACATTACAACTCAGTAACAAGACCTCTGTGGCCTACACCTCTGAATGTCTCTTGATGACCAGGAAAGGCCCACCCAGGTAAATAGAGCTCAAGGAACAAAAAATCTTAGGAAGGATATCAGGACCCATAAGAGAAGAGGATGGCACATATAGGATCAGGCACAATAATGAGCTCTATGATCAGTAGGAAGACATAATTAGTTCCATGAGAAAAATGTGATTAGCCTTCTACAGCCACGAATGGACCCCTGTAGGCTCACCAACAAGATCTTCAGCACAATAGGTGGAGGGAAAGCCTCCAAGAACAAATGGATTATTGCAGTGAAATTGGATCTAGAACAATTAGAAATTCTGATCCCAATTCCAACAGATCACTATGCAGGGTGTCTCTCACCAGCAAGAAGAACACAGGGACCACCAGACCAAAGTGGACAGAGGAAAGGAAGCTGGCACACAGCCAGAAAATGAAACTTTCTGGGCCAAGAAGAAACAGAAGAACTATGTAAAGAGTCAAAACGAGCCCCATGGTCCTAAGTAGATCCAAACGATGATGATGATGATAATAATAATAATAATGTTAAAGGATTGTGAGCAACTAAAAAAGACCTTGATAAAGTTGTGAGATGGACAGCAGACAATGGTATGATGGTAAACGAGATGAAAAGTCAGGTTGTAAGTTTCACCAAGAGGAAAAGTCTTCTAAGTTTCAATTATTGTGTTGATGGAGTGAATATACCTCAAGGGAACTGTTGTAAGTCTGTCTGTTAGGACATCAGCCCAGATGTTGATAAAAACTTCAAATAGCACTACCAAAGGTCATGCAGTTATAAGGAAACTGCACAAACCAATGGTGGGGCCGAAATGAGGTGTACAAGGCAAGATTAGGAGTAAGATAGTTTGCTATTGCTTTCCTCACTGGACCAGAAAGTGTTATTGCAGCATGACTGGACCTACGAGCAACACCTTTCATAACAATCAGATGCACTGGTCGTGCTCCAAATGTCATTACTCAGCACTACCCATACACCAATAGCTTCCATACTATTACAGCCATGGATGAAACTGGGACTTCAGTGGAAGCTATATTTTGCTCTGGCCTCTGCCAAGAGACAGATGAAAAAGTACTGCAGCTATCAAGAAATGACAGTAGGCAGAGCTGTAAGAACATACATAAGAAAGATCTTCATTGGGGTAACCACATTAATGAGGTTGTAAATAAGGATTATAGAACTCTTCATATGGTTATGAAGGTATTTACGGTTTGTAGTATGGATGTAAAGGAGAGAGCTTGTAAGTCAATGGTAGACCCTAATTCACAGTATGATTCCAGTGTATGGGACCCTCACTATGATAACTTGATTCGCGAACTGGAAAAGATACAAAAGAAAGCAGCACAATTTTTTTGGACTATTTCAGGCAAACTAATAGTGTTTCAAAAATGTTACAATCTTTCGGGAGGGAAGATTTGGGAGTAAGGAGAATAGCTGATTGACTAAAAGGTATGTTTTGGGCTGTCAGGGGAGAAATATTGTGGAATGACATTCGTAGACAAATAAGCTTAAATGGAGTTTTTAAAAGTAGGAAAGATCATATGAAGACATTGAGAGGGATTAGAGATAGAAATAATTTACCAGGGGAGATGTTCAATAAATTTCGAAGTTCTTTGAAATTATTTAAGAAAAGACTACATAAACAATTCTCAATTCATAGGGAATCTGCCATCTGGGCAACAGCCCTAAATATAGTTCAGCTGTAAAATAAAATATTAGTGGAAATATATTTTTTTTAACAGAGGAGATCTTGAGAGTGTGGAATGAGTACTATGAGGATATATATATATAATTTTTTTTTAATGAGAATTATATTAATCAAAGGGAACAAGAAGTATTCTTTTAGAAAGAGAGAGCTTGTTGAGGCAGGTAAAATTGAAAATTTGCAGGCAGCGGATAATGTAGCTCCCAAAATGATGAAGCTGGAGCTACACTGTGAAGCTTGGTAGAAAAATAAACTACCAGCAGACTGGGAAGTAAATTTAATGATTTCTAGTTTTAAGAGAAGTAATGCAACCAAGTGTGAATTGTACAGAACCGCATTTTCGAAAATGTTGCTAGACACAGGATCACATATTTGTGCAGTAGGAAGAAACTCAGAGAGAGAGAGAAGGAAATATATGTAGCCTTCCTAGACTTGAAGTCAGCATCTGAGACAATGCTCAGGTGGTAGATCTGGAAAGCCCTGATAATAATGAGAATATTGGTTACATTCTTACCGTGTTCAGGTTTGAACGCTAGCAGCAGCAATATATATGTGCAGGAAACAGATGGAGAGCAGTGACTTGTGTAAGAATGCGTAGATAGACTATACATAAAAGAAAGACATGGGCCCAAAATTTTTGGCTGCACCTTCATCAGAGGAGAACAAAATAATAATGGTAGCAGTCATTGTTGACAAGCAGATGCTGAGTGAGGTAAAGGGAGTGAGGAGATAGAAATACAAGAGAAAAAAGAAGTTGTTGTCTAATGTTAAGGCCAAGTACTTCCCTAGACTTGAGCACCAGTTGATGTCCAACTTCGAAATCTCTAAGGGTGAGTGGGTTGGGAATAAATGTTTGAGGATTTTAACAGTGAAACAATCATCAAACATGGTTTGATGGTGCCAGGTGAAGCAGAAAGATCCACATTAGGGGATTTGCATGTACAGAACAGGTAACAGTATGTACTGTATATAAGGCACAAAGAAAAAAACAAAGAAATGGCAAATCAATGTTCCTTTCCATTAGTTATTTTGTCCTATTGGAATCCTTTTCTCCTCTTGTGTTTCTAATCTTTTACCACCTGTATTTATCTTTGTCTAAATGTTTCTTCCCTTTTCCTGTACTTATCTGGCTTTCTTCTTATTCTCTACTTCCCACATCAAGGCTACAGATCTGTCAAGATGGCCCCTCAAGGAGTGTTGAAGCCTACCCTCTTCATGAAGCTGGGAAGCAGAAACGAGCTTGTTGAGTGCTGAGAAGATATGGATGTAGAATTAAGGGGATTGATAAGGCGAAAGCTTATACATTTGAAGAAGCAAGTGTATGGATGCGTGGAAATGGCTGATTTGTGTTTTCATTATGTTTTTTCTTGTATTCTCTTTCTGCCCCTCCCTCTTCCCACACTGGTCTACCATTCTGTGTTCCTTTCTAGTTCCTATCTCTCAATATAATTCAAATGAATTGGTAAGACAACCAAGGGAGAAAATCAAATAAATTCACAGTGGATAAAGGTATGAAGTAGGGTGATAGTCTTATGGCCGGTTTTTGGTTACCTATGAGTTACCTAAATGCACTTGAAACTTTAACTGTGCTGTTAACTTTAATGAGTTTCCGGAAACTTAAATCCAGATTTATAGGCCCTGGTAATGAACAGTACTGGTACAGATATCATCATGTTTATTATCTCTCGTCCTCCAATAGATGTCTCTATGCAAATGTTTTAGGGTTATTTCGGTAATATCTAGTTACTTTTACTAGCAGAAGTTTTCTATAATGAAAACTGGTTGGCAAACATGTACACAGTCATCTCAATCTGATTAAACATGTAATACATACCTGCCAACTTTACAAAATCAAAAATCAGGAGATTTTGATATGAAAATCAGGAAAAATCAGGAAAAATCAGGAGATACAATTGGTCAAAACTGCTTATTCTACATGTTTTGCGCAATACAGTACTAGGCCTACAGTATATTTATAACACTTATTGTCTCAAAGCCCGACAGTTGCTATACGAGACTACAAGGCTAAAAATTATACATCTCTATTCCCTCACAGGAAGTATGTGAGTGAGACGATCGGTCTCTGATAAGCCTGCTGAAAATAGTACGAGCTCATGTTCCACGTGTGAATCAGCCATGCACTTAGATGCCATTACTTAGCAAATGCATAGATTAATATAGTATTGCATCAAGCGGCCGCGTGATTATGCGAAGTGCAATGCTATTTGGATCAAATAACTAGCTGATGTACCCGTGCTTCACTACGGAATTCTCAGAAAGACTGTCCTTATAGTTTTCCGAACTGAAGTCAACATAGGTCATTACAATGATGTCAGTATGAATGTCTCGATTAAAACCAATGCTGTCATATGAAATATTCGATAAAATGAAAACAGCACATTTTCTCACTTTTAGCGAAAAGTACTACGGTGTGGATCTAACAGTTCAAAGTTTCAGAGCTAGAATGATGAAGTTGCAGACTGCCGCGAATATTCCTGTAATTATTCCGTTTAAGTATGCACACTGCTCATTCCAATCACTGCCTCAGAGTACGGATCGAATAGCTGGAGTACTATGATGATCCAGTGTGTTACGTACCAGTAGCATCAGAAAATTTATGAACCAGAAGAATGGCATGCTAAAGAAGAGAGAGATCTAACTCCCTACTCCCCAGCTACTTCCCGCCAATATTCAAGCAGGCTGTTACACTCGATACGCAGCAGTAATCACATCTATCAGAGATAAATGGCAGCAGAATACACAAAGCGCATCACAACAAACAATGGTCAATGTAATGTTATTGTTGAACAATTTTATGAGCTTTCTATATTGGAGGCCTTCACATTTAGTTTTCTTCCAAATCTGTGATATTAGAGCATATAACGTCAAGTGAGTCCTCCTTTCTTTCATGACAACCTCTTGTGTTACTTAAGCAATAGGGAACATGCATGATCCGGGGTTTTAATTAAAAATATGCTAATCTGATTCAAAATTTCGTGCAGAATTCAAAAATGTGATCAGAATGTACAAATAATAACTCCAAACATGATAAAAATCTACGAAAATGTCACGTCACGCAAGTACGCGATCTCATTGGTCTGACGTCATCGTACAGGTTGACTGAATTAGCAGACGAAATAACACATAGTGCGCTGTGAGAAGCAGGATACACTTAGCGTATTTCTACTTTACGTTAGTGTCTAGTATGATTAAATTCGAGGTCTATACATCGGATAATAATCTGAGTGGTATATTTTAGACTTAAAATGAATCCTGCGCAGACAGTGAAGCAGAAAACTTATAAATGGTGTAGCGTTCCGATGTGCAATAGCACATCGCATACCATACCAAACAAATTGTTTATACATGTTCCAAAGACGCTAAAACTAGGGAGAAATGGATTTTGGCGAGCCGGAAAAATGCTGGTGATATATCGGAAAAGTCTACAGTTTATTTTTTTTGAAGATTTTAACGTAAGATGAATTTGTTTGAATTTTCAAATCATTTTTCCATGTCAGCTGTTCTAGTGGTAAAACTTTAAATTTTAATGTATGATGCTTTATTTAAATGCTTCAATTACATCTTGGAATATGAAAGTAATAAACAGTGCATTAAATAATGCTGATTATTAAAGTATTCTCCACACCTAACCTATGTTTTGGGTGATCCATGTCAAGATAATAAATCAAAGGGGTTATGAACCATTTTGACAGCTCTAATTCTACCAATATATCTTGGCATGGGACAGTTATGTATGTCTTTATTGAAGAGCTTAATTGGTAAAGAACCGGGCGAGTTGGCCGTGCGCGTAGAGGCGCGCGGCTGTGAGCTTGCATCCGGGAGATAGTAGGTTCGAATTCCACTATCGGCAGCCCTGAAGATGGTTTTCCGTGGTTTCCCATTTTCACACCAGGCAAATGCTGGGGCTGTACCTTAATTAAGGCCACGGCCGCTTCCTTCCAACTCCTAGGCCTTTCCTATCCCATCGTCGCCATAAGACCTATCTGTGTCGGTGCGACGTAAAGCCCCTAGCAAAAAAAAATTGGTAAAGAAATTTAGGCTATATCTAAATAGTCTATAATGTAACAAAGAATAGGCGTGTACATCATGAAAGGAAACAACGTGAATTTAACAAATGTATAACTCTACACAAAACCAATGCTTGTTTGTTGGGGTCTTATAAGTTAACAATGCTCAGTTATAATAATTATCATCATATTAATGAAATAAATAACATAATTGCACACAGGTGAAAATAGTGATGTAGGTGTTTAAAATATTATCCAACTTAGCCTAAGTTTTAGGTTATACAAGACAAGTCAATAAACCGAAGGGTAAAAATACCGCGCGAGTTGGCCGTGCGGTTAGGAGCGCGCAGCTGTGAGCTCGCATCCGGGAGATAGAAGGTTTTGAACCCCACTGCTGGCAGCCCTGAAGATGGTTTTCCGTGGTTTCCCATTTTCACACCAGGCAAATGCTGAGGCTGTACCTAAGGCCACGGCCGCTTTGTTCCCATTCCTAGGCCTTTCCTGTCCCAACGTCGCCATAAAACCTATATGTGACGGTGTGACGTAAAGCAAACAGCAAAAACAAAACAAAAGTAAAAGTCACAGCACCCAAAGACATTCCTGTATTGAGCGACTAAAATGTCACCAGGACACTTTTCTTTCCTGATATGCTCAGCTTGTTAAAAGCCAAATGTAATTAATGTTATTGGCTTCACGCCCCGCTAACTACTTCCACGATTTTCGGAGACGCCGATGTGCAGGAATTTAGTCCTGCAGGAGTTCTTTTACGTGCCAGTAAATCTACCGACACGAGGCTGACGTATTTGAGCACCTTCAACTACTACCGGACTGAACCAGGATCGAACCTGCCAAGTTGGGGTCAGAAGGCCAGCACCTCAACCGTCTGAACCACTCAGCCCAACTTGTGAAAACTAGATGAAGTCATATTTATCTTTATCATGTTTAACTTTTTCCCTCCACAAAGATATTTAATTCTCTTTCATGGGCCCCGGAAGTGGGTAGGCCAGTTGCCCCAACCATAAATATATATTTTTTTTAGAAATGATAGGTTATAGACCTATAGTACTATGATCTTTCTTTCTTTCTTTCTTTCTTTCTTTCTTAATCAGTTTATCCTTCAGGGCTGGTTTTCTCTCGGACTCAGCGAGGGATTTCACCTCTACCACTTCAAGGGCAGTGTCCTGGAACGTGAGACTTTGAGTATGGTGATGAAACTGGTGAGGAGGGCCATTACCTCGCCCAGGCGGCCTCACCTGTTATGCTCAACAGGGGCCTTGTTGGAGGATGGGCGGATCGCAAGGGATAGACAAGGAAGAGGGAAGGAAACGGCCGTGGCCTTAGGTGCCTGGAGGAGAAGTAGGAAAATACGAAAAACCACTTCGAAGATGGCTGAGGTGGGATTCGAAACCCTTCTACTCAGTTGACCTCCCGAGGCTGAGTAGACCCCGTTCCAGCCCTCGTACTATTTGTTTTCAACTTTCATGGCAGAGCCGGGAATCGAAACAGGGCCTCCGGAAGTGGCACACATTAACCACTACACCACAGAAGCGGACTAGTACTATAATGCTACCTATATGTTTATGTTAGTGCTGAAATCTGATTTCTTACTTTACTAATGCTGAAAGCCCGAAAATGTAATGTTATTCTTTAATAGGGGAATCAGTCCAGAAGGAAATATTGAAAGTGATGTGATATCTATCCAGGTTCGTTGTTATCCTAATACTATGGGTTACAGTACATTGCACATATATAAAAGACGCCACTTACAAACTTGCTTCTTATCCGCTAATTTCTGCGGCCACAAAAGTCACGTTTTTCAAGAATGATGAAATCTACACATGGTAGATTGTCTGACTGTGCTGTTTTGAACCTTTCTTCTGTCATTTCGAAGTTATTCGCGATCATGAATAATAAACGATCGGCTTTTAGCAACGGCTGATGCACAACGGCTGGTAGAGCTCCATGCGGTACTGGATCGTGACGTCACAGCGCGCCGCTTACGTCAGAGGCCGTTTCACTCGCCTTGCGGAAAGGCACTATTAAATATTTTTTTAATGGTAGAAAACAAGGCAACATACCACAATGTAATACGTTTACGTACTATTTCATTGGTGTACTTTTCAAAAAAAATATTTTTGAAAATGATGCATGTTCCCAATTGTTCCTTCATGGCTTTTTTCTCATTTTTATAATCATTTTCACAATTTAATCACCAACACCACCAATATCATTAGAGTCGGTACGGTAAAACTGAATAAGACACAAATAATAGGAAATTGTATTCTCTATAACTTTTGTATGTTAAAAATTAAATTTTTGGCACTTTCCCCTAAGCTACCATTTCGAACAGAGTGAATAAAATTATTTATAGCATAGACTGCAGCTCCTTATTCCCCGACTTTACATAAAATTTTGTTCACCCATTTTCACGTACCTCGGCGCTGTTATGGACTTAGCAAAAAAAAAAAAAAAAAAAAAAAAAAAAATCCAAATTCATGAATATCTCTCCATCATAGCCGGTATGGTAAAAATGTATAAGACGTAAATTATAAGAAATTTAATAATATATATAACTTTAGTTATGTAGTATTTATCGATAGGGCCAATAATAACAAATATTTTAGAGTGAAATTTTAGGCCTTTCCCTAAACTACCATTTCACTCAGCGTGAATAAATTATTTATGGCCTAGATTGTAGTGACTTATTCTCGGACGATATATACCGATTTTCATTAAATTCTCTTCATCCATTTTCTTGTGATGACCGTGAGTACGTACAGACAGACAGGACAGACAGACACACATTACGGAAAATTAAAACATGCATTTCCCCTTGTTAGTATGGTCACGACCGGTACGGAAATATCATTATTTTTGAATTCTGAGCAATGTACAGACAAAAATATTATTTTATTTATATTGAGTCTTTATCATTGAAAATCTGTCACTAAATTACTAAGAAAGACTCAATATCTAGCGACTAGTCTCTGGAATCGACCAAAGAGAATGCAATGACTAGACGAACACGAACATAGAAAGCGAGAACGGAATACTGACAATCGATATTCACGTTGCGATATATAGGTTTCAATAAACATCGCACATTCACGCACATTTCTCGCATGAATAAACGTCGATATTTTGTTTGAAAGCGGCCAATGAGTGAAGGACTTCTGGCCACTGGCGTAAAAAAGCTGAAATGGCGGGATTTGAAAACAAATGAAGTTCACAAAAAAATAAGCTAAAATCGGGAGAAATAATAGAATAATCGGGAGGCGGGAAAAACTGTCAAAAATTGGAAGTCTCCCGCCTAAATCGGGAAAGTTGGCAGGTATGGTAATATTCTCTCATAATATGGATATATATGTATGATCTATAATGCAAAAATTAGATATATTTCCCGTTCTTTCTTATTCACAGTATGCAGACATCTTAAATTTCACCGTGATCATCAGTAAAATTATACAAATACACCGCAATTACCAAACAGATCACTTTTTTACTGATCCAGAACACAACAAGCAGAAAACATATTATCATATAAATGAAAACTACAACTTGAACATGAAAGCATTACAAACTGCTATCTGCAATAGCCATATCACTACATTTTTCATTAGTAGTTCCCTAATGTACTCCTCGAACTGAGGATTTGTAATTCTTAAGAACTGCAACGGACTAGTCATTTGAGATGTTACACTGACCACACAACACGCATTGACAAAAATACTCTCGTAACTGCTGACATGAAGTCCACTTGAGAATTTCAATCGAATGTAGTGAGCTAACCCTGACCCAGGGTGTGAAGCGTGTTGTTGACAGAGAGAAGAAGGTAACAAACTACAGCTCCCTGCAAGATTTTTAATTAAAGAAGTTGTAACGGTTCAAATCCCGTTACAAAATGATATCTGTGGATGTAGTGTGTGCAATAACTTGTGACACTGTAATATTGCGAAATACTGCTGGAGTAACTGCAGAGTCATTGCTATCATAAGCATTTAGCGGTGAGCTCACTTCCTTGGAGATACCTAGAGTGCCGCCGGTGGTTTCACCATAGGGTGTAACATTTGTCGCGAGGTGCGAGTAGATCATAGTTATTCCTGGAGATTGCGTAGGTGTGTCAACAAACGTCTATAAAAGGTGGCTGCATATTGTAGCGTCAGTCATTAATCAATTGGAAGGAAAGGCCACAGTTGGTCGGAGAGTGAACGAGATGGAGAGGCCTCAGTCAGTCATTAAGCCAACGGAAGGTGAACAGTCATTGAGTGAACGAGATGGAGAGGCCTCAGTCAGTCATTAGTTAAACGGAAGGTGAACAGTGAAGAAGTCAAATGGATAATCATTGAGTGAACGAGACGGAGAGGCCTCAGTCGGTCATTAAGTCAACGGGAGTCTACGGGAAGGAGAGCACTCAGTGAGTGATTAGTCATTGGTCATTGAGAGAGTGAGGCTACAGTTGGTCGGTCTCTTAGTTGAAGATATGGACGGCAAGGCTTACCACGAAGTCACAGAAGGATAGACTTTCCATGAAGTCATATAGGACAGACTTATCAAGAAGTCATCAGATGGATACTTAGTTGCCAGTGAAACAAAAAGGATACATCACCAAATTAGGCTTGATACATCTACAGCAAATACCAATTCAAAGGAATACGTCGTAATTACACTCAAAGTGTTGAAGGTACAGTGAAGTGAACCAGTGAGGGATAAATTTTGTGTATAATTGTTAAATGTCCGGTCAAGAAGAATTCAAACTCATGCCTAGTTTCTTTCAGTTGCAATGTCATAATTTTATATTCTCATCTGTTTTATCGCAGCAAGACTTACTATTTTTTCTATACAATTTAAAGAATATATTTTATTCTATCAAATGAATTTATAGTATTATTTCAATGACAGAATTAGATAACCTCAAATTTAATGGGGAAACTGAACACCAATCTCCTTTTCCCAGAACTTATATGGTATGTTGTCAAAAGTAAGCTTATTACCCCACACCCTAAAGATATACAAGAAGCTCATTCTTTTATTGCTGCACTGAGTTGTAGCTGGCGCCCTTCAAATAACGTATGTGTAAGTAAGCAGGTATGGTCTAAGTATGAGTACAAGGTCTGACGATTGTGTATTTTATTTAATGAATATTCATTTTCATATTTTTCAATTTAAATGCAGGTTAGTATGTTTGTAAAGTTACTAAAGGAGTTAAGAACTCTACAAAGTCCAGATGTGTTATGTTTATTGGGAGTCTATGAGACCTCACGTCACCAGTTAAAGGATATACAGTAACAACAATTCAAAAAAAAAAAAAAAAATTGAAAAAATTGGTATTCATTATTCAGCAGTCTTATATTAAATGCATACCAGTAACTAAGATATTTATTATTTAGTACAAATGCAAATATTAATGGTAAATACTCCATAATTTCATATTGGGTGTTCACTAACTGTTGGTGGGACTCAAGATTCAAAGCCCAACGAAAGAGATCTTAACATTATAGCTGCACTGAAAGATCAATTTGAACCTGAAGAAAATCCATTTGATTCAAATTCTATTTTATTTGACGATTCATTTTCCATATTAGAAGATATATCTGCAGTAGAGGCGTCATGCTCCGAGGAGATTGTAACTGAAACAGCTGGGACAGATGACACCATACAAGTGAAATCAATGATAACGTGGAAGTAAACGTACTGACTGAAAAATTAACGACTCCACTACACCCAAGCACGTTAAAATTATTATTTAGGTCTGGTTTCTTCAACTCTGTGTTAAATTTTCCTTAACAAATTTTAATTAACACTTATTATTAATTTAACACTTTGGTTAAAAGTACTCTGTTTCACGAACACATTTCCAACATTTGATACAAAACAATTGTTAAAGACAAATGAAGAGATTTCCGTGTGATTTCTCAACACGTTTGGCAGTGAGCGTCTTTTGTTTCTTTACATAAAGCGCTCCCAGTGGTGTGTTGAAATAGTATTTTGTCACACAGGGTTGACATTATTATAGGTTATGGTTAGCGGAGACCGCTAAGACGTTAACATGTCATGTAAGAAGCAACAAAAGCTATCATGATGAATGTGAGACAAATGTTGTTATAATTTTAATTTGAAAGCATGCCAGTGTACTTGAAAAATGAGAGAACGGACTGTTATATCACAATATTCGATATAGCCTATTCTTATGAGTGCAATCTAAGGCTCCTACATCACAGGAAAAATGTGTTCATTGATATGTCTTGAATGATTTTCGGGCATTTTTTTATTGCAGGGAAAATAATGTAATGCCTTGTTAATGCTGCAATGGCAGCAAGGAATTGTTTACAGAATTCTACACACTCGTCTTGCACTCATGAACATAGTCGCCTACAATTACATGAAAAGTGTCTCAAGCATAATATCTAACAAGGAAAGGCCAGATCCTGCGATCAATTGATTTCACCGAGCTCAACGGTAACTCGAGAATAAGGGTTTAAATCAATACACTTTCATTTTCAAAAAAACAAGGTCAGATGTCATGACACAGGATCAGATTTGGACAAAGTGGAGATGATAGAACACTAAAAGGCAAACAATTTTAATTAAACATGTCAGGTCCGCAACCTAATAATTTCTGAAAAATTGATAAATCCCCGATTCCAATGCAACGCATATATATACTTGGAGTTACATCACAGTCAAACAGAGTGGTGGCCTAGTGTTCACTGTACTTGTCTGTGAACCTCATAGACGTGAATGAGAGTCTTGACGTAGCTATCATTCTTGTATAAAATAAATTAATATTTGAGGGAATGTGAAGATAAAAATGGGAACAAAAATATTACGCAAATTCAGTATTCTTTATTTTCCACCTAAAATTAATATAAGCCTAAATGTTCTCACAGTTACTGCTGGATTTCTCTGTGTGTGTGTGTATATACAGGGTGAAGCGTAATTCGCGCACTTGGGCGTCGCAGCACGACTCCTCACATGCCAGCAATAAAAAAATGTCTCTTACAAAATTTCGTCTTGCGAGTATATCCGGTAGAAAACGGACGATGAAGAGTAGCAATCTGGCAACACTGTAACCATATGTAGGGTAACTACCGCTGTCAGCACGTTCTCGTCGTGCTGTACAGTTGGTACAGTGGGTAGAGTTTTTGGTTGGCATGCAGGAGGTCGATGGTTCGATCCTGGGTTGAGGCGCATTTTTTATTTGCTAATTTCCATCTGACATTACCTACTGTAATACAGTAAGACTCCGTTTCTGAGGTGACAACATTTTGTAACGCTGAAACAACAAATACGTGGTTAGACTAATAAGAAATAGACAGCTGAAACAAACAGGTTTCACATCTAGTAGATGAAGTGGTGCGAATAAATTCACGCTCACGACGTGAAAAGGGCGCCTTTCAAAGCTGACCAATGAAAATGATTGTTCGTCCATTTCTAGGATCGTAGTATGTAAGTGCAAATGGTTTCTAGAGGACCCACTGCAATCGCTGTTGACGATTAAGATGACAGATACCATACCACCTGGACTACATTTACGAAAGAAAAAACATACGCCTGAACCCAGGATCGACCACTCGACCTCCTGCATGGTAACCCAAAACTCTATCCACTGCACCAACTGTACAGTACGACTAACTCTTGTTGACAGAGATAGTTACCATACATGTGGTTACAGTGTTGCCAGATTGCTACTCTTCAACGTCGTTTTTCTGCCGGATATACTCGCAAGACGAAATTTTGTAAGAGACATTTTTTTATTGCTGGCATGTGAGGAGTCGCGCTGCGACGCCCGAGTGCGCGAATTATGCTTCACCCTATATAATTTCAGGTAGAAATTAATATAGGCCTAAACGTGCTCACAGTTACTGCTGGATCTCTCTCTCTCTGTGTATATATATTAAATTGAGGTAGAAAATAAAGTTCACTGCAGTTTGCTTAATATTTTTATTCTCATTTTTATCTTCACGTTCCCGCAAATAATAATTTAATTTGTAAAAAGAAAGCTATAGTGGGACTCAAACTCACGTCGTCGCGGTTCATAGACAAGTACAGTGACGACTCGGCCACCGCTCCGCTTGTCTATCTTGCAACTCTCACCTCAAGTATATAGGCATTGCATTAGAATAGGAAGATTCTTCAGTTTTTTGGAAATTATTTGGTTTGGAACCTGACAAGTTTAAGTAAAATGTGTTCACTTTTCAGTGTTCTATCACCTCCACTTGGTCCAAAGCAGATCCTGCCTCATGACATTTGTTCTCAATACTTTCGAAAACGAAAGCGTATTGACCTAAACCCTTATACACGAGTTATTGTTGAGTGTCCCCCAACAGGTACATTAACCTTGTTGAAATCAACTGTAAAAACTATAAGTAACTGCTGCACTGGAGATACTAGTAAGTTTCAATCTGTTGGAAACTCTAACCTATTTTCAATTTGTTCTAATACCTTCTTTATTATGGCTTTGGTAATTAGATATCTCATTAGAAACCTTTCTTCTGACAACTCTAAAAAGTTGTTTTTTTCTTAGTATGGGTCGTCCTTTGCCTTCTTCAGTTTATAAATAGTCTTCATACAGCAGTAAAGATTCAAACTTACATCTTCTACATGCCTCCATTTTGAAATTTTAGCAGCTGTTAAGAGGTTTAACACAGGGCTGCTGCCATGTTAATTTAACACAAGTATTAACAATTTATTTATTCTTGATGAGACAACCATTTTGTTAAATTATGTGTTAAGTCTCCTTAACAGCAGTGTTAACACTTAACGTTCGTTGAAGAAACCGGGCCTTACTAATGTTTACGAATCCAATATAAGACCTTGCATGAAACAGTCGCCTCATATTGGTATTTGTTGGAATCAGTTCTAATATAGAGGTAACTACAGCACTAGCTGCAGTTACCAGTCGTTGTGCAGATAACTGTGAAGAAGTCGATAATTGTCGTTTCGGAAACTCATTTTAAACGTATCACCATGTTAAGTCTCTGATAACTACACATCTACAGATAACTGTCATTCCAGAAACTGGCCATTAGTCTTCTGCCTTTCATCATCCTGATGCACCAGGTAATAAATCAGTACAGACAGAGAATTGGTGGACATGGACAAGTGAGACCAATAAACATACAATCATTCATCTATGCTGATGACAATGCCTTACCAACAAAAAGTAAGATTACAGAGGGAAGTGATCAAAAAGGCCCCATGAATAAGAAATAAAAGATACACACACATATATTTTTTTATATGTTGCCATTGATGCTTTAATGGCCCGTACTTATAGACATGATATAGGCTTTTGGGCTTATGCCATGTCAAGAAAATGAGGTGAAATTCTTTTTCCCATAGTTCTCTGCAAAGGTGAAATTCTTTACGTTTCACATAGTTCTCTGCAAAATGTAAAGAATTTAACCTTATTTTATTGACACGGCATAAGTCCAAAAGCCTATATCATGTCTATAAGTACGGGCCGTGAAAACATCAATGGCAACATTAAAAACCTCTATGGGGAGGATACTTGTAAGAAGGCTTCTAAATTCAGCAAATTAAGCAGGAAGAAGTCTATTCTTCTTTCTTCTTCATGCTTTCTGCTGAGATGCATGGACCATAACATCATTCCCACCTGTGTGAAACTGAAGCACACGTTAAATACTCTGAAGGCCAGGAGAATATATCAACCTGCTAGCACGGCTCTTGTGATCGAGAGAGTGCATTACAATCGTAAGGAACTGGACTCAGTCTCCCGAGAGTTGTTTCGTTTACACCTGCTGTTAAGCAACACTCTCGCAGGAATTGTGGTTGTCTTTCGATCGCATTACTGCTATACAGGCTGAATGCAAATTCAACCAGGTGTCATCGAGACAGAAATCTAAGTTCTTCCGACTAGCTCAGAAACAGACGGTCTCTTGCTCGAACCCGGGTGCTAGTAAAACTGTCGTCAATCTTTCCAAGAAATCCTTGGACAAGAACCAAACAGCAGTTCTAGCTAGGGGTCTTAATTTCACTGTCGCTCTCTCTGAAATTCCTAATGAGGGGTTAATTACTTTTGTTGAGGCAGCCATCCACAAACTACCTATGAATGAGGCTGAGGAGTTAAGACAGAAATGTGTGAGACTCATAAGGTCCGCTGTTGTACCCGCGCCCAATTTAACAAGAGGCAAGAGGAGAGCTCTGAAGGAATTTAGAGATGATTCTGAACTGACCATTCTCTCAGTTGATAAAGGTAATGCGACAGTGGTTATGGACATTGACGAGTATAAGAATAAGTTATTGGGTATATTGTCAGAGCCTGTTTACAGACGGAGCTCACGTGACCCTACCACTTGTGTGTCTAATGCCACCGTGAAGCTCTTAAGGCAATCTTCAATTCCAAAGAGGAAACTAAACATCTGTCCCCAGGGGACGCTGTGCCACCTACATTATATGGACTTCCTAAGATCCATAAAAAAAGATGTTCCCCTCAGACTATTGTTAGTGCGATAGGTTCTCCTACGTATGCTCTAGCTAAATACCTAAGCAAATTGCTTCAGCCACACATAGAACGTACTGAATCATACATCAGGGACTCTCGGTATTTCATCAACAAGCTGTCAACCATAACCCTTCAACCTAATGCACTTTTGGTGAGTTTTGATGTGGAGTCCTTGTTCACTAAAGTGCCGATTGACTTGGTCATGTCTCTCATTGAACACCTGTTCCCTGAGGACATTACTAAGCTATTTTACCACTGCATGACTTTCAGCTATTTCTTGTGGGGTGGGAATTTTTACGAACAGACAGACGGAGTGGCTATGGGAAGTCCACTTTCGCCCTTAGTGGCTAATTTCCTTATGGAACATTTTGAGGAGGAGGCTATTGCTTCAGCGTCCGTCAAACCTATGATATGGTGGAGGTTTGTTGATGATACATTTGTGGTCTGGACAGAAGGTTCTGAGAAACTTCATCTATTTCTAAACCACCTGAATCAGCAACATCCTTCAATTAAATTCACTATGGAGATGGAGTCGGACTAATGCCTTCCTTTCTTGGATGTTCTAGTAAGAAAGAAACCGGGTGGCTCCTTGGGACATGCCGTCTATCGTAAGCCTACCCACACAAATCGCTATCTTCATGCAGATTCTCACCACCATCCAGCACAAAAACAAGGCATTCTCACAACACTCACCAAAAGAGCGAGACGAATTTGTGAGCCATCAAACATCCAGATGGAGATGGACACACTCAAAGTCACGTTCAAGGGTAATGGTTATAGCGATTTGCAGATTCATAGAGCCCTGCATCCCAGAGAAATGACCAAGCAAAGCTCACAGAAAGAAGAAGTGAAGGGAACTGCCTACCTGCCTTACATTCATAACACCACAGATTGAAAGGCCAAGGTCCTCTGCAAACACAATATAAAATCAGTGTTTGGTACAGCCACTAAAATTGCTCACAGTCTGGGTAAAACCAAGGACAAATTATCCCCACTTTTACATCCTGGAGTATACAAAATTCCCCATACTCGCGGTAAGGTATACACTGACCAAACATGCTGGTCCAATGGTACTCGTATCAAGGAACATGAATGTAATATTCATCTCAACCAGCCAGACAAATCAGCAATAGCTGAGCATACTCTATCTTCGGGTCATGATGTCATGTTCCAAGATGCTTGAGCTCTTACTCACACGACACTACAGGTCCAGGATTATACGGGAAGCTGTGGAAATACATAGAAATCCTAACAATTTCAACAGGGACACTGGCTATCAATTAAGTAATACCTGGTTGCCAGCCATTAAGGATTTTTGTAGGTAGTTCCCTTCCCTGTCCCTTCACTATTGTTATTTCGTTTCGATGTTTTCCAAATTCGTACATTCCTCATCGCCAGATGTTTCATTCCAGACTTGTGCCAATGTCATATCTTCATATGTGCGTATGCCTGTTATGTTATGTGACCCTCTCAGACTGATTCTGATGGTTCCATCAGCTTCCGCTTCTTACGCTAGCACTGTACCGCATCCAAGGAGCCATCTGGTGATGAATGAACGTACCATTTCCACTTCTATTGGACAATGTTTAAATTCAAAGCTCATTTTTAGAAGCCTTTCTGGAGGATAGTCAAGATTTTCTTCTGATGTCGCAGAGCATACTTCTCTGCAAAACGTAAAGAATTTCACCTTATTTTCTTGACACAGCATAAGCCCAAAAGCCTATATCATGTCTATCGTTTTTATAGACTGTTATGCTTTTCAGCAGGATGAACGTTAATGTGTTTAAAAAGAAGCAGAGATAATGGTGGCTAAAAACAGAATAGATGGAGCCCTTATACATTTCATCTGGGAATAGATATAACATTAAATATAAAATTAGATGAAGAAGTAACAACAGAATACAGAACGATAACCAGGCATATTAGCAGCTTTCTAACAGAGTCATTGGTAAGAGGGAACAAAGCGTAAAAAAAAAAAAAAGTATACCTTCCCAGTCTGCTATATATAGAACAGAGAATTTGACCTTGTTAGAAAAACATCAAAGTAGGATACATGTATCTAAAATGAGGTTCTTGCAGTTGGGAAGACAAGACAAATCAGGATTAGAAAAAAATCATTAGAGGCTAAGCCCGACAAGAATCTTTTATAGACATGATGCAGCGGAGGCCATTGAAGTGGTTCGGTCATGGAACAAGAATTGAGGAAGATCATAAGCCAAAACAGGTCCTTAATGTTTGACCTACGGGCAAAAGAGGGAGAGGCTGTCCACACATTGAAAGGAAAGAATATATGTTGATTCCCATAGGTAACCCGAAATATTTGTCCTAAATGAATAAATTTATAATACCAATATACTGTAGTTGGTCCGTTACTGAACGTTATAAATTTTCCAGCTAACTCATCCCTGGTTGCCAGCGTTTCGCCCCAGTGTGCCAAGCAGACACCAATTTTTGAAAATGAGACAAAGTCTCTCATAGTGCATTGGCACTGCCGGTGGCTGAAAGAAGCCTACGCAGTGGCCTCCACAGTATGCACTAGGCATGTGTCTTGGTAGGTGTGGTATGTACCAACTGATGAGCCCAATTTAGTGACTGGAAGCATTCTTTGGATAACTGCGGCTATTGAAAGCCAAACCTTTATTTCTAAGCATATTTCATGCTTGTTCTCTACATTTATCACATCAGGATTGACCTAAACAGCTGTAATTGAGATAAGAGAGACCACATTTTTCAAGTTAGGTATGCTACTAAGTGCCCGGTTAGTGTCGAAGTTCCACGACGGAAAAAATAAAAATAACTTACAGGATAGCTTGTTGCATTTACAGATATCTACAGGTGTGGCGGTAATGCATTTCATTATCATAATATTTAATTTTGCACATTCGTTGTCTCCCGCACAGTATGTTCTGTTGGTGTCTCCGAAAATCGTAAAAAATGATAGTGGGGATGTAAAATCAATACTATTATTATTTAGGTACATTGGCGAGTAAAACAATCGTTATCATTGGATTGTTTTTATTGCGTTTTAAACCTACTTCTCTCCAAAGATTATGTAGGCTGTATCGGGCCAAGTTACGAGATATTAAACGATCACTTTGTTATTATTATTATTATTATTTTTTTGCTAGTGGCTTTACGTCGCACTGACAAAGATAGGTCTTATGGCGACGATGGGATAGGAAAGGCCTAGGAGTTGGAAGGAAGTGGCTGTGGCATTAATTAAGGTACAGCCCCAGCATTTGCCTGGTGTGAAAATGGAAAACCACGTAAAACCATCTTCAGGGCTGCCAACAGTGGGATTCAAACCCACTATATTCTGGATGCACGCTCACAGCCGTGCGCCTCTAACCGCATGGCCAACTCGCCCGGTAATCACTTTGTTAGTGATCTCGCCTGCTATATTAATAGCAACAACTGCGAATATTTCTTAACATAAAGTAAACTCATTTCCTCATCCTGAGGTGGTGCAGCCCCCAATGGAGGGGAGCTGCACGTACCACTTTGACCACATATCAACTTTCCTGCCATTCTTAAATCTCTGGCAATACAGTACTGGGAATCAAACTCAGGCCCCCAAGAACAGCAGCTGACTGTGCTAACCACTATGCTGGCAGACATTCTTAACTACAAAAAAGAGACATATAGCATGACCGATGCATGCTTTAATTGCGTAGATCGGACACGAAGCTATTCACCTATCTGTACGATGTCATCAGAGTTGCAGTAGGCCTACGCTACAGAGACAACATTTCTTAACTACGAAACACAGATGTACCACATGACTTTGACGCGTGTTTTCATTGCGCGGGTCATACGGACGAAACTATTCACAAATTTGTGTGATGTTATCAGAGCTGCAATAAGGCTTGTACCCACTTTGAAGCAGAATCGTTGTTCTTCTCTGACGAATTATGTTGGGGGGTCTTGTATGCGAGATTTATTTTTTTCATTTTCTTTGTCCCCAAAAGCCAGGGAAGGTCTAATAGGCGATGGGGTCTAATATATGAGTAAATACAGTATATTGGTATTATATATTAATATAGGAAAGAATATATGTAATAAATTGACAGGAAGAAAATGAAAATGATATTGAGATCTATAGTTTTGTCCAGTACCAAACAACTTAGAATAACTTAATATCTTAATAACATACAGGACTTAATAAGAATCTAAATGGTTTGAAAGTTTCAAGAAGAGTTTGCAAAGCATAAACACTCTTATTTCCTTAAAAATTAAACATCAGCACTTCATACAAAAGAACTCTAAAGAACTTTCTTGTAAAAAGTCTGCTTCACTTGAGAAGCCACGCCAATTTCTTCTTTTGTACTTCTACTTTTCCCACTTTGCCATAGAATTCTAGTAACAACCAAAAGGGAAGATGGTGCAAATATGTATATCTCTTGATCTTTTGGCTACAAGACTTAGTTGGTGCAGACGAGTACAGATGGAAAACATCTAAGATTAATCATTTTCAACAGCAGACAATCTTATATTAGATATTTATCTTGACTTATGATATGGTCTTCTTCATAAAGATACACACAATTCAGAGAGCTTTTTAGAAACATACAAAGTAATCAAACTCTCTTATTCAACTCTCTTATTTCTCACCAAATTTATTAACGTGTATCATATTAAGCATTGCACTCCATAAACACTCTTGAGTTGCTTGATCTCTTGCCTTGGAAGTAGTCTTAGAAACTCGACAGTTAGAAATGTAAGTCCCACCGCATCCTTCCAAATCAGCTGAAAGGCATGCATATAATACAGAAGCAGCTCCTTGTCGAGGGGTCTGTAAATTAAAAATATATTTATATGTTTCTAATAGTCATGAATGAGAATAGAAATAAAAATACAATGAATACTCACACCTACCACAACTTGAATTGATGGTTCTCACTCTCTATGAACTATATTACCAATAATCTCTTGAGAACGTATAATGCCTGAGGAATACTATGGCTCAATTACATTGTCTCATAACATACACATGAACTTGAACACTTACAAACACTGTATGTAATGTGTGTATGTATGTATGTATGTATGTATGATGTATGTATGTATGTATGTATGTATGTATGTATGTATGTATGTATGTATGTATGTATGTATGTATGTATGTTTGTTTGTTTGATTGATTTGTTGAGTACTCAGCCTGCAGGCTGGTTGGATCCTCAACAGCTCTGCCATCAGTTGTCATATATGGCCTAGGCATTACCGAAGAGGCTTACAAGGGACATAAAGAGTGAGGCAGTTTCCTGTTGCTTTCCTTACCAAGTCAAAAGTTGCTATCACACATCAGTCTACCAAGCCCACTGAAATGCATGCACCAACCAACATTATGAGTAATATTTTCGCACCATTCATAACAGGGACTGACTGCATAAGGAATGATGTTACTAACATTGCTCATACATCAGTAACTTTCAAACTGTCAAAAGTCAAGAATGAGACAGAAACAGGTCAATGAACGTAACAAAATTTATTCTAGCCCATACTAGAAGACATAGTGCACTGTCAACACTGGGTCTAACCAGCAAAGTCAGTTACAATATATATTTTGAAAAAATGTTTTAATGTTGTTTTGAGAGCATTTCTTTTGGGATCTTTGTAAAGAATGAACTTCACTGTGGTTCTGTATTGACTTACAAATTCTTGAAATTTTACAAAATTTGATTTTTGGTCCATCTTTCAATACTTTATAGACTAATACTCAAACAATTTAAGAAATAAGTTTAGTCATGTTATGGTTTAGATACATGTTTCGCCCATTTGTGGTCATCATCAGCCATATATCTATAATGGATAAAACATTGGAAAACATCTTAAAATCTATGAATGAATGGACAAAAAATGATGAGTGAAATTAGTGGGTGAAACATTATTTAAAGCACTCTGTGAAGAGTCTGTCATAAAACTTTCTTTTCCTGTCTTCATTAAAATTCACAATGTGTTGGTGAAGCTATTCTTGTTGATATAAGAATTGATGTGTTGTTGTAGGAACTTCCCATATTCCTTAAAATTCACCTTGAACTCATGTGGACAGCTTATGATTATGAAACGTCAATGGAATGTGATTCGGACAGCAAACAGGACGGGACAAACAGAAAGGGAAACTTCTCCATTTATCCAAATTAACTTGCTAACACTAATTCACACACCAATGTTTCCGCAAAGACATTCATTCATAGATTTTAAGATGTTTTCCGATGTTTTATCAATTATATATACGGCTGATGATGACCACAAATGGTCAAAAAATGTACCTAAAACATAACATGACTAATATTTTAAATTGTTTGAGTATCTATATATATAAAACACTAACGTGTATGTTTCACAAAACTCAAGCTCTAAAAATAGAAGAAGTTAAAAGGTGCGGTTTGCACCAAAATCTTCCAAATCATCTCAACAGTACAGGAAAAATCTTGCATTTCTTGAAAAGCCAATGGAAATATATTTATTTATGTAATTCATTTAATTAAAAATAATCTATATACAAAAAACGCTAATGTGTATGTTTCACAAAACTCAAGGAGGAGTTAAAAGGTGTGGTTTGTACCAAAATCTCCCAAATCATCTCAGTAGTACAGGAATAATCTTGCATTCTTGAAAAGCCAATGGAAATATATTTATTTTATGTTATTCATACTAATATAATAAAGAGAGAGTGCGAATTTTGTGAGTTTGTGTATATCTGGACAGATTCTAAAAATTATTTTATTAATGTAAATACATATTATCCCTGAGGGACATGGGCTGTATTTTATTTTCAAAACAATTCGAGGGGGGGGGGGGAGATATAAAAATACTAGGCTAATATAGGCAAAATATCAATTTTGTCGTACAAGGATGAGACAAAGCTAATTTTAAGCCCCTTGACACAAAGAACAAAACTCGGTAAGCCCTATGGGCCCGAAAACCATGTTTTAAGGCCCTAAAACCAACCATAATGGAGACATTGGCACCACTCTAGGAATCGGATAAAGAAATGAACTGCCATAACATGGCAACATCAGCTCCACGATTCTGCAGCAGCGAGATTATGCATGTACGTTTGGGTATAGCTGCCAACCAGGCAGGGATGGATAGGGGGTGAAGTATAAAAATAATAGAAAACGACCTATATTAATGCAGAATCCATAATTTTTGGGGTCACTGAGGTGAATAGTCACACTCCAGACATACAGAGGTCGAGTCATAAGTCATGGTGGTTCATGCGTTTATGAACGTACCATTTGTTGATAACTTTTGCTGTTTTCGGTACCTTTCCTATTTTTCTAAATCTATGTTATATGTTGTTCTTACCTGAATTACTTTTTTTGGTCTGGCTACTTTTCGTTAATTGATTACAAGTTTCCTTCGACGTGCAATCATGTCACAAGTTAAACGTACTCTGTTCGTATATTTTCCTTCTCTTCTTCGCTGCCCTACGTCATTCCTTTTTTGGTTTTTGGTTGGTTGCAGCACCTTAACATGACTTCTTATGTCACTGGCAACTTTTCTCTTGATTGGTACCGAAAGTGTAACCTTCCGCGCTTTCTTGTCCTTTCATTAGTTCCTTTCGTTATTTGTATTTAGTATTTGTTATATTTATTAATTGTAAATTTTTAAAGATATTCTTTCTGGGCTCCCTTTTTCTTACTATTTTGTTATTTTTTGTTAAGATTTCCATGCACAGTTTGTAAATTACTTCTGTTAGTTTTGCAGCACTATGTTGCGTCCCATCTGGAATCTTCCTTAGTGCCATTTAAGTGACAAGCCTACGGGAATCCTTCGCCTTCTCATTCCGGGTCTGGCCGGAATTGCCGCTGGTGTTCTACAGCAGCTCCTATGCTGTACTTTCATTAGCAACACATTCGCTGCACGCATAATGGATTAGCGACTTTTCGTCAGCGTGCACCTCGCTGCAGTCCACTCGAGGTCATTTACCTCGCCTTCTTCGCTTAGGTGTGGTGCGCTCCAAGCATGACTGCCAACCAGCTAGCTGCACTGATGTGGCCCCTGTTGGCCTTGTTTTCCACTTGGATATAAAAACAACACCAGCCTAGGGTTTGGTCTTTTTGCACCAAGATCTACTGAATTTTTTAATGACCATTTTAGCTAATTGTGTCTATGGACACGTTTTATCTAGATGTCAGCTGGTTCGTCTACAAAACTTATTAACTGCAGCTCTCTAATGAATAATGAAGTTACTGGACAAAAGATCCCATTTTCTTTGAATTTGTTACTCCCCGGCAGAGAATTGTATGCTAAAATTCAATTCAAGAACTGTTGTGCTACAGCGTAAAATTTCTCATAAAAATTTCCTACATTTAACCTTGTTATTTTGATAGCTTTAATCTTATTAATTGTTCATAATTATTCAACTTAATTCGGTCTGGTTTTTAACCAGCCTTCAAAGTAATTCAATTATTCAGATATTGTACTCTGATTTTCGCAGCTGTCATAAGACAACAGTCTTACTTATTTACCTTTTATTTGCACAGCCTGTGGCAACTTTTTCACTCAAGGCCAAGTGCTGAAATATAATGTTAAAACATTAATTATTGTTAAAATTTTCCTACTTCTTGTTGTTATTTCTACATCATTTATATAATAAATTTTGTAACTGCTGATCTCCTTTCTTATTTCCCGAGAAACCTTGGAAACCCCCTCCGGCTTTTCCACTGTTTTCTCCACATGGCAACTATTTTTTTTTCTCGCGAACAGAAGACAACAAGGAAAATCTAATATATGCATTTGGAAACATACGGTATGTACTTGCGTATGATGCCACTAGATGGTGTATGTAAACACCAGTGTCTAAGCATGCCCCCAAGTTCAGTGTGTGAGTGAGAGCATCACAAAATGGAAGTCAACAAGCAGGAGCAACGATCGTATATTAAAATAGCAGTTCTCCGCGGCAGAAATGCAAGCCAATGCCATCCAGAGCTGTGGGAAGCATTAAGTGTGTGACTATGATCTAATCCCCAAAGTCAAGAAGCCATTACGTGGACAACGGTTTGCTAACAAAGCGGACATTGTAACAGCATTTCGGAGAGAGGTGTCACACGTTAGCAACACACATGCAGCGAATGGTATTCAGTGCCTGCCCCACCGCTGGCAACGCACAGTGGAAACCTTGGGTGATTATTTCGAAGGCCTGTAACCAGTGGAGACCTGTCCTTTGTATGTAGTCTTGTGTATTTGCTGTCTATACCATAATAAAACAGGGGCTGCCTGGCCGAGGCGTTAAAGGCGTGCTTGGTTCGCCCGGAAGGATGTGGGTTTGAATCCCCGTCAGGAAGTCATAAAATTTAAGAAACAAGATTTTCACTTCCGGAGGTGCATATGGTCCTGAGGTTCACTCAGCCTACAAAAAAATAAGTACCAGTTTAATTCCTGGGGGCAAAGGCGGCCGGGCGTAGAGCTAACCACTCTACCTCATCACGTGCCAAGGTTAACAATGGTGGAAGCCTTTACCTTCCACTCCTCTAAGGATCTTCATGGCCTGTACGGAGGTGACTTTGCTTTGCTTACCATAATAAAACAATGTTTACCAATGGCCTGTGTTCTGTCACTTTCCTACGAGAATCTGCTAAAATCAGAATTTGTCTTCAAGCACTATGCATAAGTAGATGACCTATATTTCCAAATGCATATCTTAGATTTTCCGTATTGTCTCCTGTTCGCGAGAAAAAAAAATAGTTGCTATAACTTATGACCGACCCTCGTAATTTAAGTCCAAGATCAGTCCCATTGGCACGGCGGTGAGAAGGGGCGGAAAAGAATATGTCCAAAATGATAGAGATTATGGATGAAAGTATGTATGTTTCAGCATAGATCTCGACCAAACTTGGTACACATATGACTTAGTATCTGAAACAAAAAACAACTGTGGGGACAAGAAATCCTTACCACCCAGATATTAATGCCGAATTCATAGTTTTCAAGATCCCCGAGAGGAAATCTGACAATCTGGATGCCGTTTAAGTAATAGTTCAGCCCCATTTGGAATGTCCAATATGACCAAGATTGGATGTATGCGTTTTTCATCAAGTCATAGCAGTTGTACGACCAAGCTTGGCATGGTCTATCATGTTGTGTTGAATCTAATCAACAGTACGGTAACATAGTACGTGCCAGATAGGTTAAGAGGGGAGGACTTGGGGAGGAGGATATGAAAATCCGTGGTTCGTCTTATTTTCCAACCTGTGATTGAGTGTCCACAAATATCTGACCGATGCTTGGTTTGGTGGGGTTTGATGTTGTTATGGAAGTAATGACTCATGTTTGTTTTAATGCATAAGGCATGAATAATACACCGGGGTAGTTACGGTTAAATAGTACTTGATACCAATGATATTACATCAAACATTGTATGCAAAGAAGCTTAATAAGTCAGAAATAAATTCACCCTTCATACGGATGTGGGGAGACAGTGGGGAGAAAGTAGGGGTGGGAGTGGGGAGGCAGATTTCCACATGCGAGAGTTCTCGCATGGGTACGGTTAGTCTATAAAGTACCAAAAGATGGACCAAAAATTAAAATTTTGTAAAATTCCAAGAATTTTGGGATCTTTCTTCTTTTTCTTCCTCTATGCTCGGCATAACTGAAATACAAACAGAAGCTTTAATTAACAACAACAATACTAATAATATCCTCCCCCTCTTGAACCCTGTAACCTTGCCACAGCAGGAAGGCTTGTGTGCCCCTACTAAGGAAGCAGGAAACCAAGCTATAGTTGCAACCATTTCAGATGGAGATCTGTCCAGAGGAGAAGACTGGATCAGCATGATGATAGAGAGGTGGTTAAAAAACGGGAGAAGATGGAGAGGCCTATGTTCCATACAGATCTGGCCCACAGCTGGAGACTTTGCAAGATGATGATGATTATGGTGATCTATACAGAGACCACACTGACTAATGGTTCATAGATAGCAAGTAGCCTTTTGAAAGTTGTAGTCCGGATGGCTGTCTGAAATCACTTCATAGTATTACGTAAGTTAACATAGTTTAGTGATACTGATACAGCTGCACAACTGAAAGAACTGCAAAACTAAAGCTGTACCTCCTGAGGAATTACAGCTCACTATATTATTTATGATGTTCTACTGATGTCTTCCTTTCAAGCCAAATATTCTAGTCACCCATTTGAAACTAAAAGAGAGGGGGCAATCATTATTAAGATGAATACTGGCGCTCTACGAGTCCGAACGTGGGTTGTTAGAAGCCTGAATCATGGTAAGTAAGAGAATCTGAGAAGGGGTAATAGATAGACTAAAGTTAGATATAGCTGACGTAAGTGATACAGGTTTCATGAAGAAAGACCATAATTTCTGATTAGCTGAGTACGGAATTATTAATAGAAAATCAAGTAGGGAAACTACACAAGTTGGTTTAATAATGAAAAAGTAAATAACAGTAAATGGGTGAGTTAGTACAATCAGCAAAGCGAATGGATTGTTGTTGTCAAAACTGATACCAAGCCAATGCCCACTACAACAGTACACGTGTTTATGCCTACTAGCTCAGCAGATGATTAAGAAATAGAAAGAATGTATGTATGAAGAGACAGAGGATCTAATACAATATGTAAAAAGAAGATAAACCACCTAGTTATGATAGACTGGAATGCAGTGGTTGGCCAAGGAAGAAAAGGTAATGTAGTAGGAGAATACTGACCAGGTTAAAGGAATGAGCCCAGCCTCACGGTCTAGGGGTAGCAAACCTACTTCTTACCTGGAGGACCTGGGTTTGATTCCCGGCCAGATCAGGGAATTTCTTTTTTTACCTAAATCTGAGGGCTTGTTTGAGGTGAGAATAATGAAGTTATCCGATTATGAGATAACAGCCTCGATGTAGAAAGCCAAGAATAAGGGACTCATTACGTTGACCATGCTTCACGTTGTGATCTGTAGGCCTCTGGGCTGAGCAGAAGTTGCTTGGAGGGCCACGGTCCATCAGGGCTGTAGTGCCACAAGGTTGGATTGTTTTTAAAGGAATGAAAGAGGAAGTCACCTGGTAGAATTCTGCACTACTCAAATCACTTATACTAACTATATCTAAAAATCAGGCAATCAATTTCTCTTTTCAGATTCTTTAAACTAGTCGTTGCTAATATTCCATTCAAAACACACAAACAATGGCTGTATATGTGGACAACACCTGGAGATACTGGAAGATATAAAATAGACTACATTATGGTTAAGCAGATATTCCGAAATGAGGTGAAGAATTGCAAGACCTTCTCAGGAACAGAGGTGGACTTTGACCTCAACTTGGAGGTCATGAAATCCTGAATGGAGCAGAAGAATTTGAAGAAAGAAAGAATGCAAAGAGATATTGCAGAGATAAGTTGAAAGAAGGAAAAGAAAATAAAGGAATGCTTCAAGGAACATGTTGCACTAGGTCTAAATGGAAATGGTGAAAGAATGAAAGAAAGAAAGAAACACAACAGATGAAGAGTGGACAATTTTGAAGAAATCAGCAGGGTTCCTGATCAGAAGATAGAAAGAAAGGAAAGATTAGTTACAAATTAGTGGATAACTCATTACTAAGGCTTGGATAATTATGTGCTTAAGCATTTTTTTTATTTAAATAAATATGTGTCTTTGATTTATTTACATATTTTGCTGTTTTTATATATAAATACATATTCTGGCATATTTATTCATAAGTATGTATTTTCTCTTCTACACTATACTCTGTGGTATGTTCTACTTCTTAGATGTCTTATACTCACATTTTTGATTTTTGGCATTTCTAGCAATGGGCTTCTCTGTTTTGTAAATACACCCTTGTCTCTGTATTGTACAGTATTTCTTCTTCTTCTTCTTGTGTCTTATCCATCATCAGATGTTGGGGATCATTTTGGCTATCTTAGTTTTGTTGGCAGCTGCGTGGAATAATGAAACAATTGTTTGACCGAACCAATGTCGCAGATTCTCCAGCCAAGACATACGGGGTCTCCCAGGACCTCTCTTCCCCTTGATTTTTCCTTGTATAATTATTTGGAGAAGGGTGTATTTGTAGACAGGAATTCCCCGGTCATAAAGGACAGCAGGGGACTGGAGCCGTCAGAGTCTCATTAAACTTCCTTTGCCCCCTCTGCTAGTCCGAACCTAAACAAGAAATTACACCTGAAATTACAATGGTCTGCCAAACTTGTAAGTCTGACAGTCTGGAGTTCTCGTTTCAGTGAATAAGATGTATCGCAAAAAGTGAAATGTCTTATTTTGCAACATTTGTGAGAAACCCATAACTGTAGACATGCATCCGCAAGTTATGCAACATACTGCGACAGCAAAACACGTGAAGTGTGCATTGTTAAAGAAGCCGACACAACGTTTGCTTCCTTAAATGCAAGATGTGAGACCTGATCCAGCAAAATGCCAGTTGTCACAAGATATTTGTCAAGCATTTATTACAGTTGGTATAGAACTTAGCAAACTGCAGCATCTAGTGCTACGTGAAACATATGGATGGCTTTCTTTTAAAACTTCGTATGTCCCGATGCTCTTCCTACCCATTATGCTATTTGCTTTACGTCGCACCGACTCAGATAGGTCTTATGGCGACGATGGGATGGGAAATGCCTAGGAAGTGGAAGGATACGGCCGTGGCCTTAATTAAGGTACATCCCCGGCATTTGCCTGGTGTGAAAATGGGAAACCACGGAAAACCATCTTCAGGGCTGCCGACAGTGGGGCTCGAACCCACGATCTCCCGATTACTGGACACTGGCCGCAATTAAGCGACTGCAGCTATCGAGCTCGGTCCTACCCATTATGACTGCTTGCGCCTCCCAGCCACATATGGATATGGAGCCCATCAGAACAATTTTCAATGTGTTCATTTTCCTATGTTAATGTGTAAATTGCAACACTGCCAACACCGAAATGACGAGAAACCTAATCTGTTCCACACGGAATTCCTTCATAATCAGACAATAAGAGTGTGGAGCACAGTCAGAAGTGACAAAATAATACTACTCCTACTGCTTTTCCCAGACCTTGTGGGGTTGCAGGGGCAACCCATGGCGAACATGTGGATTTGACCTTGTTTTAAGGCTGGATGCCTTTCCTGATGTCAACACTACATGGAGGGATGTAATCACTATTGTGTGTTTCTTTTTTTTTTTTTTTGCTATGGGCTTTACGTCGCACCGACACAGATAGGTCTTATGGCGACGATGGGATAGGAAAGGCCTAGGAGTTGGAAGGAAGCGGCCGTGGCCTTAATTAAGGTACAGCCCCAGCATTTGCCTGGTGTGAAAATGGGAAACCACGGAAAACCATTTTCAGGGCTGCCGATAGTGGGATTCGAACCTACTATCTCCCGGATGCAAGCTCACAGCCGCGCGCCTCTACGCGCACGGCCAACTCGCCCGGTATTGTGTGTTTCTGTGGTGGTTGGTAGCGTAGTGCGTTGTCTGAGTATGAAGAGAAGAATGTTGGGACAAACACAAACAAGTAGTCCCTGAGCCAGAAGAATTAATCACACATGATTAAAATTCCCAACCCGGCCGGAAATTGAACCCGGGACCCTCTAAATCGAAGACCTTAACAATGACCATTCAGCCAGGGAGTCAGACAAATGACAAAGTAATATGACCGATCTTTTTTGACAAAACAACAAATTAGTAGTGGGAGCTGAGCGCAGACTTTTTTTGTTGAATTATTAATACATTGTGTACAGTCTCTGGTAATTCTCATAGTTAGGCATCTGTTCCATGGAAGATGGCAGGCCATGAGAATTCTTGTTTTTAAGCACATCTCAATTCATTGTCATCTTGTACTTTATGCATTTGTTACATGGAACTACAACAGTGAGTGTAGAAATATTGTAGATGTGAACAGAGGATTTGTTGCACTGGATGAGCAGTGGTCGCTTGGCAGGCCAAGACCCATCAAGGCTGTAGTGCTATAAGGTTTGTTTGAGTTTTGTTTTGTTTATAATTTTTGTTATTTACACTATATAGATTGATATTTCTGGAGGTACTGTATTTGGAAGTTGTGAAAAACACAATTTTTTTTCTCTTATAATGGAGGCCTTTTTTAAAACTTAATTTATACCTGTGAGGTTCTTTATCTTTCAAAACAAATTCAGTATAACATGAACTTAGAAAATACCTGAAAAAGAAAATATTTATTAACAGATCAACATGAAAAGATAACATTAATAAAAAACAGAATGTTTCATTATTGAAAGAATCAGATTCTATCAAATCACATTTTCAATTTTTATGTATTTTTAAAACTACGGGTTGATGAAAATTATTAAGAAATGTAAAACCTTTATGTTTAAATTCCGTTTTTTGCCCTTTTAATACTTGAAAGTGAGAACTTATCTTAATGAAGTGTTCCAGGAGAGCTTCGTCTCTGTACTAGTGTGCCAAGTGGTGTTGTACTCTGTCATTGGCATGAGGCCAGCTAGTTAGTTTGCTGGTAACCTTCCGTTACGTCATGTTCCAGTGATGTCAATGGCTTACGGAGAACTGTACTTGTAACTTTTCTTTTTTGAATTGAGCCTCTGTGAGTTAACAATCAATCTAATTTTCAGTGTCTGTGTCTTGTTCATCTGCTGGATTTGACATCCTGCCAGTATTTCTTGCGCCCATCGATCAGCGCTTTCTTCCGCTCATCTGGTAAAGGGCCTCTCCTGTCCTCTGTCTCCACCATTAAACCCTGATAGCTTTTCACCATCCTTCTAAAACTAAAATCCTGTCAATGATTTTATCCTCCGTAATGCCCACCTCTCTCAGATCTTTCTCACACTCTTGGAACCAACTCAACTTAGCCTTTGGTTTTAGAATATTCCAGATTTTCTTTGTAAATCGGTCATTATTCATACGGAAGATGTGCCCATACAATAGCAGTCTTCTCTTACTAATTGTTGTTGTTAACGGTTTCATCTTGCTGTATACTTCTTTTACTGGATTTCAGTCGAACCTGCCCGTCAACCCATCTGTTGCAAGTGATGAAAATCATTGTTATCCGTATTGAAGATACTGAATGTAGGATGCTAAAAGGTTAGTTTTTTCCACCTATTCAATACATATAAATTTTATAAATTAGGAATTTATTATTGATTCCACTTGAGACATGTTTCGCCCTTCATTGAGGGCATCGTCAGTCAAAATATCACCTCAAGGTAAAAAATCAGGTAACTGGTTAGTAGTTGACCTGTACAAATTAATACATATTATTAATACAATTACAAAAATTAAGTATGGGAAATAGTTGTACAAAAGTGATGGTTGAACATACAGGTTTATAGATGAAAAGTCAGCATCAATGCCTAAAATTAACATAGTAGAGTTCGGCAGTGGTGCTCTGGAGAAACAGTTGACGCAATCATAGGAAAAAAAGTTTAAAATATTTACATTATAACAATTAAGGGAGAAAAGGTGTAGTGTTCGGCGTCAATGTTTGTAACCAAAAATTGATGTCAAAGGTTGGTAACTATACAGTATTTACATTGTTCAATTGAACAGTTGAGATAAAGTTTTAAAATATTTACATTATAACATCAGCGTAAATGTTTGTAATAAAAACTAATGTCAATAGTTGGTAACTATATAGTAATTACATTATCTAATTGAATAGTTGAGAATTACAATTATATACATAATTACACAAGAGCAGCTGGTGTGCAAGGATAAAAAATTTTCAGTACCAAGTGCGTCCTGATGTTTTAGAGGTTGGAAGAAGGATTTAGCATTGACATTTCAGAAATATGTAGAGCAGTTTATTTTAGTTAAAATCACCGGGGGTAGGGAAATATTGCATATCCAAATGAGGTTTTATAGGCATCAAGCTGAAAGTTTTCCAGTTGCAGCGCCGAGATCGGTACGGAGACTGGTCAGTGTGGATGGAGATTCATGGGTATTCGGTGCGTTTGAACGGCAACAATGGTGACAGTTATTAGTGGGTAATTGCTAATTAGGAAAATGTTGCGGGTTGAAACTTTCGCTTATTCTTTTAGTTGACTTCTGTTGCATCGAATGTGGTGTGAAGACATCGGTGTGAAATGCCGGTGAGACAAATTGATATTGTTCCGTGGAATAAAGTATGGCGGACGTCGGGATGAAGTTATTGTTCTTTACTGGTCTGGTGAGATAGAATATAGTAGCTTGATTTGTGAACTGCTGTGGAGAGATTATAATGTATACGGCAACTGCAGAGTCAGAGCGTTAAAGCTGGGGTGAGGCATCTTCTCATTCTGACTGCGAAGAGGAGCCGTAGTGGCACGCCATATTTGTGCCGATGTGCGCTGGGTTCCGGCGTACAACACAACACAACTTTCAACAACACGCCGGAACCCAGCGCACATCGGCACAAATATGGCGTGCCACTACGGCTCCTCTTCGCAGTCAGAATGAGAAGATGCCTCACCCCAGCTTTAACGCTCTGACTCTGCAGTTGCCGTATACATTATAATCTCTCCACAGCAGTTCACAAATCAAGCTACTATATTCTATCTCACCAGACCAGTAAAGAACAATAACTTCATCCCGACGTCCGCCATACTTTATTCCACGGAACAATATCAATTTGTCTCACCGGCATTTCACACCGATGTCTTCACACCACATTCGATGCAACAGAAGTCAACTAAAAGAATAAGCGAAAGTTTCAACCCGCAACATTTTCCTAATTAGCAATTACCTACTAATAACTGTCACCATTGTTGCCGTTCAAACGCACCGAATACCCATGAATCTCCATCCACACTGACCAGTCTCCGTACCGATCTCGGCGCTGCAACTGGAAAACTTTCAGCTTGATGCCTATAAAACCTCATTTGGATATGCAATATTTCCCTACCCCCGGTGATTTTAACTAAAATAAACTGCTCTACATATTTCTGAAATGTCAATGCTAAATCCTTCTTCCAACCTCTAAAACATCAGGACGCACTTCGTACTGAAAATTTTTTATCCTTGCACACCAGCTGCTCTTGTGTAATTATGTATATAATTGTAATTCTCAACTATTCAATTAGATAATGTAATTACTATATAGTTACCAACTATTGACATTAGTTTTTATTACAAACATTTACGCTGATGTTATAATGTAAATATTTTAAAACTTTATCTCAACTGTTCAATTGAACAATGTAAATACTGTATAGTTACCAACCTTTGACATCAATTTTTGGTTACAAACATTGACGCCGAACACTACACCTTTTCTCCCTTAATTGTTATAATGTAAATATTTTAAACTTTTTTTTCCTATGATTGCGTCAACTGTTTCTCCAGAGCACCACTGCCGAACTCTACTATGTTAATTTTAGGCACTGATGCTGACTTTTCATCTATAAACCTGTATGTTCAACCATCACTTTTGTACAACTATTTCCCATACTTAATTTTTGTAATTGTATTAATAATATGTATTAATTTGTACAGGTCAACTACTAACCAGTTACCTGATTTTTTACCTTGAGGTGATATTTTGACTGACGATGCCCTCAATGAAGGGCGAAACATGTCTCAAGTGGAATCAATAATAAATTCCTAATTTATAAAATTTATATGTATTGAATAGGTGGAAAAAACTAACCTTTTAGCATCCTAAACCCATCTGTTGCCAAAGATCTTCCGTAGTAGCCTGTGTTCTTTTTTAAGTAGGAGATTGACTTGTCTTTTTTCAATTCATGCACAGGGTCTCCGAAGCATATAGGCCTTTTGGTCTAACAACAGTGCTGTAATGTCTTAATTTGGCTCCAAAACTCAGCATCTTATTATAGATGTTTTAAGTCAACGCAGATATTGGTTGCTTCTTGTTCTAGCCCATTTTCTTGGAGTACTTCACACAGGTACTTGAACTTCTTGACTCTTCCAATCTTTCCATGGTCTGTTAACATCCATTCTGGATCATCACTGATGTTTGTCATGTATTTTGTCCCCTCAAAGGAGATTTGTAGTCCTGCTTTCTCTTCTGTTTCTTTAAGAAAGTTTATCTTCCTGATTACTGAACTGATGTTGTTGGCAAATATGGCTAAGTCATCCACGAAAGCCAGACAGTCATCATACACTCCTTTGTGTTTGGGGCTAATCTAAACCAATTTTTGTTTCCTTCTTTGTTCAATGATTTTCTCCATTCTCGAATTATATTTTCCAAGATACAATTGAAAAGAAGTGGAGAAAGTCCAACCCCTTGTCTGACCACAGTCTTTATCTCGAAGGCTCTGAGATATCATTCTCGAATTTCATCTTTGATGTTGTGTTGGTGAGAGTCTGCTTAATCAAGTTTCTGGATGTAGCATCCACCAAAAATTCTTCCAGAACATACAACAATGACTGTTGGTCAATCAAGTCGTTAGCTTTTCTGAAGTCCACAAATATGACCACATATATAAACCTCCTAGTTTTCTTTTATCCGATGATGTTCTGCAGATTGAGAATTTGTTCCGGACAGAAATGGCCCTTTTGGAAACCAGCCTGGTATTCGCCAAACTGTTTATCAAGATGAACTTTAATTCTTCTTTTTTTGCTTTATGTCGCACTGACACGGATAGGTCTTATGGCGACGATGGGACCATGGCCTTAATTAAGGTACAGCCCCAGCGTTTGCCTGGTGTGAAAATGGGAAACCACGGAAAAGCATCTTCAGAGCTGCCAACAGTGGGGTTTGAACCCACTGTCTCCCGGATGCGAGCTCACAGCTGCGCCCCTAACCGTCCGGCCTTTTTTCTTCAAGGAGTGCTTCAGAAAGAATCTTGTAAGAAACAGGCACTATCGATATACTTCTGTTAACGTTCTTCATGTCTCCTGTTTTATGGAAAGGATGGGTTATTGCTGACTGCCGTTCAACTGGTATAGTACCAGTTTTCCATATCTCCTGAAAGAGACAGATAATATGTCCAGACTATCCTCATTTACCACCTTCAATAGCTCTCTGCCAATGGAATCTTCCTCAGCTGCTTTATTATCTTTCAGACCATCTATGATCTGTTTAATTTCTATCTGACAAGATGGCTGAGAATTGGACAAACTTTGAATAGGAGGGGAGATGAACAGTCTTTGCGTTGGCTCATCACAGTTGAGCAACTTGTTGAAGTACTAGTACTGTATAGTATAATCATTTTCTATTATTACCAAATCAGGAATACAGTATATGAACTCAAATGCCAAGAACCAAACTGCAATGCCACATATATTGGACAAACAAAATGTAATTTCCACACCAGGTACCAAGAACATAAAAATGCAATTAAACACAACAGACACTCAACCTTCTTTGAGCACATATATTCCAGTGCCCACTACTTCACAGGCGACGACACAGATCTTAAAATACCACATCAAAAATAATAGAAAATCATTATACATAAAGGAGGCAATAGAAATATACATCGTGAAAAACAAAAGCCAACCAGAATAACCTTAACAATTACACATGCCTAAATGTTTCCCACTCTCTAATTTCCTAAATTAAATCACAAATCAATAAGCCATAACAATTAAAACTCCATTAATTATGTTATTTGGTAATTCAATAATACTCATTCAAATACTCCAAAATCATTACCAAACAAATTAAAATATAATAATAATAATAATAATAATAATAATAATAATAATAATAAAAAAAATTACAAGTACAATTACACGCAAGGCGATGGCATCGCCAGAAAATGACGTGACTGAAAATTACTGATAGCAATAATAATACTAAAAAGAGCTACAGGGCTGATGACCTAGCTGTTAGCCTCCTTAACCTTTTCCCTGCCAAGCTAAAATGCTGTAGTACTGCTAAAACTGCCAACCTAAATTAAGGCAAAATATAAGTTCTTACTGAAAATTTTGTACTCGCCTCAGTTCTGAAGCTATATAGATGATTTTTTTTATGATACACGATATGTCCATGGATATGTCCTGTGATTTACTTTATTGGGGCTTATGTCTTTATGTTCAAACAATTAATGAATTATTAATTTCCACTTTCTGTAATTAATTTTACAAATTTGAATTAGTATTTGGCATAGTAATTATTATTTCACATCATGTTACTGTCACTGTTAGAATCACTAAACTGTGTATTCTTTTAGTGTTAAAAGTTTTTAAATCTCTTTGTTTAAAAATGTCTAAAATGATTTTAGTTTTTTGAAAATTAAAATTAAGGTTAAGTTCGTCGTCACAGTGACTTGCATTTCGCTAGTTAACATTAAGATCATTGTCATCTTTACTTTTGACAGTAGCAGCAGCAGCACCAGTAGTAGTAGTGGTCATTTTAGGAGCGATAACATCATTAGGCATAATATCTGTCATATGAACTGTTATTGTCTGTCACTGTTTTCATCGCCAGAAGATATATCATCGGGCGAGTTGGCCATGCGGTTAGGGGCACGCAGCTATGAGCTCGCACCTGGGAGATAGTGAGTTCGAATCCAACTGTCGGCAGCCCTGAAGATGGTTTTCTGTGGTTTCCCATTTTCACACCAGGCAAATGCTGGGGCTGTACCTTAATTAAGGCCAGGGCCACTTCCTTCCCATTCCTAGGCCTTTCCCGTTCCATCGTCGCCGTAAGACCTATCTGTGTCGGAAGCAAATAGCAAAAAAGAAAAATAAAAAAAAAATTATATATATCACTGTCACTTTTTAACAACATACCCTGAATGTATTTTTAACACAAGTGTTGCAAATAATATTTACCCATCTTACCCTACACAAATTCGCAGTATAATACGCAAAAACATGATAAAAGCAAGAAAGGGCGAAACGTGTCCCTATAATTTACCTCATAAGTTTTAATTCTTAATTAAAATTACTTTTTTGTATTGAATAGGTGGAATTTAATAAACATTAATATTTCTTTGAGTTCAAACACAGTTGCCGCGCAAAGTTTGTGGTGCACATGACATGGCCAGCGCGTGCCAGCTCTCAAAGAAATAGAAAAAAGAATGTTATATTCTCTTTGTCACAGAGAAAATGGTATTTACTTGTAGTTAGAGATACCATGGATCAGCCAACATGCACACGAGAGTCATCTGTTGCGTTAAACCTGAACAAATGGTATTTGAAAAACTGCCTTCACTGCATCAGATCCCATTGGATCATTGCAGTTTCAAGATTCACTGAGCATTGGCTTACATCAATCTTGGCAGCCACTGCGTTAAAAAAAAGCTACAAGTACAGTTTGCATAACCTACTGATGTCAATGGAGCATGACATAACAGATAGTTACAGACAAACTCACCAGCTGGCCTCATGCCAGTGACAGAGCATTGTACCACCTTGCACTCTTTTATGGACTAGCAAGGAGAGAGGAAGCACTGCTGGAGCACTTCACTAAGATTAGTTCTAACTTTCAAATATTGCAGTGTATAAACAAAATTTAAACATAAATGTTTTACATTTTTAATAATGTTCATCAATTCAGAATTTTAAAAAATAAATTCAAAAAAATAAAGTGCAATTTGATAAAATCTGATGACGTTCTTTCCATTTCTGTTTGTGCTTAGTAATAACCTGTTGTAATTAGGATAGGTCTGAACGTAGTTTAAAATTATTGTAGTGTGTTATAGTATCTTATTAGAAATTAGTGTGCTTATTCTATTACTGTGCAATATTTGTATAGTATAGTAACTGTAGTAACTCTCTTACTAGAATTCTGTTGTAGTAATTAAAGTAGACTTAAATGCAGTTTAGAATTGTGTAATTCTTATGTATTATTTTCTGTTTTCAGTAAAAACAGCCATTTTCATCCTGTTAGGGTGTTGTAGGAAGGAAAAAAAAAGTTGTACAGCTAAGTAGTATTGTACAGTAGTGTAGTAGCTTGGTGCTTTTCTAAAAAAAATTAGTAGATTAATAGCCAGATTTAAGTTACCTTGAAAAATATGTATGGTACCCATGGTGCAATAGTTTTGAGAAGAGTTCCATTAAACAGATCTGTATTCACAATGCCAGGATGAACAGAATGTATTTGCACTGGAGCTTCATCCGTCTTCAGAAGTCGATCAAGATGATTAGTAAACAAAATTTGAGCCAATTTGGATTGAGCATAAGCTGCACTTGGAATGTACATATCCCTGTAAAAATACAAGGAAGAAAGGAACATGCTTACCATAAAATTTATATCTATTAATCACATAATCCAGTCCCACCAAACTGGTGATGCAATACCTTGAACCCATACAAAACAAATTTTACAGAATAAGGAAAAATGTCACTCACAAAACAGTTGGTCAAAGCATATGGTAGAACTATTGCATTGGGTTCATCATTCATGGGGAAAGAGATTAAATATTCAAAGTGCTGCATTTTACTTGGATTTATATATTTACTTATTTTACAATATCTTTTTAAATTAAATTCAACATCAGAAACACACACAGACACAAAATACATTTCTTATATTTGCAATTATACTAAACTAATACAAGCCCACATTTACTGATGTGAACTATTTCCTATTATCTCGCAACACATTCTCATAAGAGAAAAACATTCTTTCAATGGGACATGTCATGGAGAATACTTTATTAAGTGCTGCATGTTCAGGATTAATTTTCCTTTAAACTTGTCTCCCTCCGATACTGATCAAATGTTCAAGTCATCACAATCAAGAATTCCGTTGAATGATTCTCTGCAGCTTTGAAGCACTTGCAACCTATGCTGGCCCAGAAATTTATTTTCTAGAAACACTGCCTATCAAGAGCATCTTTGATTGGCAGGGTTGTTTCCAGATGATAGCTTCTGGTAAATTACCAAAATTTGCTTGTGTATATGCAAGGCATGCAAAAAATAGTTGGAGCCTAGAGTGATTTCTTAACTTTGGCAATGCAAGGAGCTTCTGTTTCACCCATTTTGTTTAGGTGCTCAGAATAGTAAACGGCATTAGACAGCCAACTCCTCAAAGGGTGAGTATTAGCTAATGCAGAATAAAGGTTGCTGGTAGCATCTCTTTGAACATCTGTATGCAAGTTGCCATTTTTAGAAAAACCTTCATAACAGAAGATTCCATACTGCTCATATCATCGAAGTTGAAGTGGTTTCTAATCTCTTCTGCCAGACGGTGCAGACCCATTCTCGGCTGGCCACAATGTGCACAATGCATCACTCGCTGAGAAGGCTGTTGAGCTTCTGTTACCGATTACTATTTTTTTCCTTTATTTTTTTCTATTTTTTTATGTCACACTGACACAGACAGGTCTTCTGACAATGATGGGATAGGACTGGGAAGTAAGCAACCATGGCCTTAATTAAAGCCCTTAGCATTTGCCTGGTGTGAAAAATGAGAAACAAGGAAAACCATCTTATGGGCTGCTGGCAGTGGCACTTGAACTCACCATCTCCTGAATGCAAACTCACACCTATGTGATTCAAACTGCATGTCCAACTCAGTGATACTACTATTTCTCTACAAAGAATGAAATGAGGTTTACCATATTCATTTGGATCCAGTTTCCCAATTTCATCTAAAGTATGCTCATATACAGAAACCGAACAGCTCTTCGTTAAAGTAGATTCGTTAGGTACACTGAAACAACTGTTATCTTCCAAGAAATTCTCCATACATTGTATTTATTTATAATTCATCATCATTTCCCTTTATCCAGCTGTAGCTGGGTAGGGGTAAATATGGTTCCTCTCCACTTTTTTTGGTCTTTCCACCACTCCTCCTCCAACACTGCGTCCCAGTCCAGGTTTCTTTCTCTAATACTGCATTGGATTGTGTCCTTCCATCTCAAACGTAGTCGTCCATGGCATTTCCTTCCTTGCATTTGCATTTCCATCACCTTTTTTGGCATTCTTTCATCACTAATTCACTTTTTGTGCCCAAACCATCTTCTCTATTTTATTACTCATTTTTTCCACTCCAATTTCTTCCCAGATTTTCTCATACTTTATTTTGTCTCTTCTATTCTTCTGTATCATACTCCTCAAGAACTACATTTCGGATGCCTGTATTCGACTCGCATCCTTCTTTGTCATTGTCCAAGTTTCTGCTCTGAAAGTTATGGGTACGTAATACATCTTGTACATAGTTTCTTTTGCTTCCAATGGCACATCTTTGTCCCATAACATATTTTTTACACTATGATAGAAACAGCTTCCAGCTTGAATCCTCGTATTAATTTCAGCATCCAGTCAAGCATTCTCCATTAATTCACTCCCTTGGTATTTGAACATTTACACTACTTCCAGGGGCTTGTCTGCAAGTCTACTCTGACCTTTCCCTTCTTTCTCTCCTCTAGTCATAACAAGTGTTTACTCTTTTCTACACTCATTCTTCAATCTTCCTATTCACTACATCCAACAGTTCTTGAACATACATGTTCTCTTCTCCCCAAATCACAATAACATCTGCAAATAACAACATGTTTATTTCTCTTCCTCCATATACTGCCTTTACTGTTCTCATGATATCATCCATTACTATTGTAAACAGGATTGGCGATAGAACACTTCGCTGTCTCAGCCCACAAGTGATTTTGAACCAACTTGTCCTGCCAACTTGTGTTTGCAAGCAACTACAGTACAACATTCCTTGTACACTGCCATGATCATTTTTATTAATCCTTGTCAAATTCCTTTTTGCACCAGACTGTCCCAAACTTTAGTCCTGGGGACACTGTCATATGCCTTTTCAATGTCAATGAATGCCATCACCATATCATTCTCATACTCCCATTGCTTTTCCATTAGTTGTCTCATAATCAAAATGGGCTCTATTGTTTACTTTCCACTTCTGAAACCAAAATGATTTTCCTGTATCTGATTTTCAACCTTAAACCTTATCCTAATTTCCATTATCGTCTACATTATCTTAGTAACATGGGATATCAGAGTAATTCCCCTGTAGTTCTTCAATATTTTCTTATCACCTTTCTTGAAAATTGGGATGATCATTCCATTTTGCCAATCCTCAGGGATCTCTTATTCTCCCAGACAATTCTGAGAATTCAATATGTCCAGTGCAGGCCTACAGCTCCAGCTGCCTTTATCATCTCCACTGAAAATTCATCTATTCCAGCAGTTTTTCCATTCTTCATCTTTCTTACTGCCATTTCAATTTCATTCATTGTATTTTATTTATCCATTTCTTTATCAACTAATTGTCTTTACTGGTGGTCTGTTGAATGACTGTCATTAGTTCTCAAGTTCAGCAACTTTTGAAAATACTCTTTCCATCTATTTCTTATTTCTTCTGGCTTTGTTAATATTATGCCGCCTTCATCCTTCACAAATCTGGTGTTTACTTGATCTATTTTTTGTTTCTTAAGATACCATACAATAATTTCTTGCTGCCCTGCATATCATCTCTCAATTTCTGTGTGAATAAGGTTCAGCTTTTCCTCTTTTCTTCCTCCACTACTTTTTTGGCCAAATTCTTTGCCTCCACATATTTTCTTCTACTTTCTTCAATCTTAGATGTTTTCCATGCTTTCCATGCCATTTTAATTTCTTTAATCTTTACCCTGTCATTCCACCAGTGTGTCTCTTTGTCTTTCACATTTCCTGATGTTCTACCACATACTTTTCTGCACATCCAACCACTGCTTCCTTAAATCTTTTCCATTCATCTTCCCCATCTCCATCCTGGGTACCAAGGGTATTATTTCCCTTTGAAATTCTTCTTGTATGCTTTTCTCCTTCAACTTCCATACGTTAATTCTTTTTTCTCTTCTTAACAGGTTTTTTTTAAAAATCTTTCCCACTTTCAGTTTTCCTATCACAACTCTATGATCTCCACCAAAGGCTTCTTCGGGCATGGTTGTAACATCTAAAAGGTTCTTCCTTGTAATCTTCTGACTGTTCTTCTTCCTAAACCAGGTGTTGCCAACAATCATTTGGTTCCTCATGCAAAAATCCACCAACAACTCGCCTTCTGGATTTCCATTTCCATATTCAAAGGGTCCTACAACATCTTCCTTTCCTTGTCTTTCCATTCCAAAGATCTCCCATCATAGCACTTCCTTATTTGTAATTGCTCCCCAATATTATGGCCACCATGCCGAGATAGGATGCTTGTAGAAATTTGCCTGCCTTAATGGCATCACTGTCTATCTTAACAATAGGAAATTGCTATCTTTATTCTCAGCAGGCCACAATATATACAGAGAGTCACTGACTGAGCAGGCTGCTGATCTGCTGTTAGTTATTACTATTTCTCTACAAAGAATTAAATGAGATCTACCAAATTCATTTGGGACCAGTTTTCCAACAACCATCTTCACAATGAGGTGATCACAATCATCAGTTGTTTTGTCAGCTGATCACCAGATATATTGGTCATCAATATCCTTTCCTATTTCATCTATAGTCTGTTCATATACAGTAACCCAACAGCTCTTTCTTAAAGTAGATTTGTTACCTATACAACTGATATCTTTCAAGAAATTCTTCATTGTCAGTTTAGCATGCTTCATGGGACATTTGCTGCTATGAGCGCCTGGCACAGATGCAAATATCTTCCAAACAGTCAACTCAGGTACAAAAAATTAACAATTAACCAATCAATAATCAGTGATCTGCATTTTGGCCTGTTGCGCAGCTGACAGATTCCCTATCAATTGTTTACCTAATCTTTTCTTATAACGATTTCAGAGAAGTTGGGAATCTACATAAATTATTCCATTCTCTAATTCCTCTTGCAATAAATGAGAATTTGGCCCAATTTTAAAAAATCCATTCAAGCTTATTCATCAAATAATGTCATTCCATGCCACGTTTCCACTGACAGCTTGGAACATATTACTTAGTAGAGCAGCTGGTCTCCTTACTCCAAAGTCTTCCTGTTCCCCACCCAAAGTTTGTAACATTCTTGTAACACTACTCTTTGGTCAGAGGTCATCCAGAACAAATCATGCTGATTTCCTTTGGATCTTTTGCAGTTCTGAAATCAAGTGATGCTGGTAAAGGTCCAATAAATTGGAACCAAACTTAATTGGGGTCTTTCTCATCCAGCATGTAACTTTTCTCTTTCTGTTCTCCATGACTGACTGACAGCAGGGGGGTGCACTCAGCCGTGCGCAGAATGTGTTGCATTTTCCTCGTTTAGCACATGACGTCACAGTGGAACAGCTAGCCACGCGGGACCAGGGTAGACCGCGGCAAATCCTTCAGTTATCACATGTATCGGATGTATTTGTTTACGTTTACAGTTCGTGGCTGTTCAAAAGAGTGTCAGAGGACCTAGTTTCTTTTTTCGTTTGTGCTGTTCGACTGTAACTTACGCGGTACAAGGTATGAGATAATTCTGAATTGAAGCCGTAAAGTGTATTCACAGAGACATCGCTTAACAGGCGGTCGTGATACGGTGGCGACGGTTCTATTCTTCTCAGTGCTCTAAAATTGTGACAAACAATGCCGGGTTGCGCTGTAGTAAACTGTAAATCCCACAACCGAAACACCAAAGAAAGTGAAATAGTTTTGCATGCTTTCCCGCGTGAGATTAAACTACAAAAGGTTTGGGTATCGAAATGCTGCAGAAAAGACTCGGTAAATATTAAAAATGCTCAAATATGCTCTCTTCATTTTCAGCAGTCAGACTACATAAGAGACTTGAGGTCTGAATTGTTAAATTTGCCTCGGAAGTGGGTGCTCAAACCCGGTGCTGTTCCCTCACTTATGTTGCCATGTATTAACACGAATGCTGTTTTAGTGAATAGGAATGATAACATGCCTGTAGTTAGTGCCTGCATGATCTGGCCTACTGCAGAAGAGAGGAAAGAGCGGTACGACAAAAGACTAGTGCAGAAACGAGCTCTTGAGACTTTGAAACAACTATCACCCATTAAGAGAACAGCTGACAAATGTACTGACACACAAGATAATCCTACTGCCACCTCAGTAAAGGACAACTTACTAAAAACTATTGCAGCTCTTGAAGCAAGAAATGCTCGGTTGTCTGATGTGAATATGAAGTTAAAATTACGAAACAAAGGACTTGCGAATAAGCTGTCACTTTCACAAAGAAATGTTTACAAACTAAAGAAGAACATGAGTGCTTTAGTGTCTGAAGAAGTTAAACGAATACTAGGGAAAATATTTTCACCCAGCCAAATAAGACGTCTGTTAAATGGTTCTAAACGAGTTCAGTGGAATAAGGACGACATTTGTAAAGCGATTACTCTACGTGCTGTTTCGCAGAAATGCTACACTTACTTGCGAGAAAAAATGGGATACCCACTGCCTGCAGTTTCAACGCTAAGAACATGGATAAACCGCTCCTTTCGCTGTCGGCCAGGCATACTGCAAGACGTTCTACTTCTGATGAAAATGCAAGCTGAAAGACTGAGCGACAAAGAACGAATCTCCGTTGTATCATTCGATGAAATGAACATCGATAGCAGAATTTGTTATGACCAAGAAGACGACAGAATAGTAGGCCCATATAGCAATGTTCTCGTTGTTATGGTACGAGGGTTGTTTTCATCTTGGAAACAACCTGTCTACTTTGATTTTGACGTTCAAATGACAGCTACGCTTCTGAAAAGAATAATATTGGCCTTAGAGTGCATCTCGTACAGTGTTGTAGCTACTGTAGCAGACATGGGAGCCAAGAATGCATCTGTGTGGAAAGAACTTGAGGTAACATACCTAAACACTCATTTTTCTAATCCTCACAATGCGAGCAGAAATGTGTGGGTGTTTGCTGACGTACCTCATTTATTTAAGTTAATGAGAAATCACTTCTTGGACAAAGGTATTGTACTACCTTGCAAAAAACAAGCAATGAAAAATGTGATTGAAAAATTATTGGTTCTGGATAGTGGTGAATTTAAAATGTGTCCTAAGCTTTCTCAGCATCATATTAATGTGGTAGGCAGGGAGCGACAGCGTGTACGATTAGCAGCTGAGTTGTTTTCTAACACAACCGCACAGGCTATCCGGTACTTGATGCCAGAGGAAGAACATGTTAGTGCGTTCATACAGCTTGCCGATGAGACACTAGACATTTTGAATTCTAGAATACCTGAGAGTGACAAGCCACTTGCATGTGGGTTTGGCATTCATCGCTATGAACAGGAGAAATGCCTCACAGAATTTTATGAATGTTGTGAGAACATGCGTGTTGGCTCTGCGAAACATATGCTTCCCTTTCAAAAAGGATTTTTGAAAAGTATCCGTTCCCTGCTTGGCCTTTTCAAAGACATGGAATTTTTCGGCATTAAATACATTCTCACAGCACGTTTGAATCAAGATTGCCTGGAAAATTTCTTTTCGTGCCTAAGAGGTCTTGGACATTTTTACGATCATCCATCTCCACCTGATGTCAAAAATAGGATCAGACTGTTGTTGTTAGGAGCCAATTCCAGCAATATTCCTCTTTCCAATGTGGCACCTGTAGCTCCTGCCGAAGGAGGAGAATTTGTTACGTCGGCTATGTTTGGCAACATCCTCCCGGATATGACTGAAGCTCTGGCGATGACTGAGGGTGACAAGGATATTAATGACATTGAATTGCCAGCTGTTGATAGTGATGATCTATCCTTACAGGAAGATACTGACTGTAGTGTGGAGGGATTCAAATACGTTGCGGGGTTCATCGCATATCGCTGCCGAAAATTTGACAGGTCCCTGGGCACGCCTACAGGAGAATTGTTGACACCGCCTGATGACCCAAGTCTGGCGTGGATACACGTGCTGTCTCGGGGAGGTTTGCTCGTCCCTTCCGATGATTTCATGGAAATGATCACTAAATTCGAACTGATATTTGCTGAAGTTCACGGACGAACAGATTTGAACAGGGAACCAGAAGTTGTGAACAATGTTTGTGAAGCTGAAAAGCCGTTTTCCTGACGTCCATCCACAAGTCTTGAAAACATATGCTAAGATCCGAACCTTACTCCGTTTGCGTTGGTTGGGTACAAAATAGAAATCCAAAAAAATAGAGGCTGCCCCTAAGCGAAAAGCGAGAATGTGGCATTTATCAACAAAATAAATGTTTTCAAGGTCAAGAAATGTTCGTTACCGTTGTATTTGTTATTTTAAACTTCATGTGCAAAGCCACGGGAACTTTACCTTTTGCACAGAACTCGGAAAAGAACGTATTTCATACCCTGTCTTAATTTCATCAAATACGATTCGAACTGTAGCCCTTTTGATGAAAATCGAGTAGGTAGTGAATATACTAGACTGTGATACTCTTCTTGACTTATGTAAACGGAAAGAAAGACCAACCATTTATTTGATGCTAGTGTTCCAAGACTTGAAGTTATTACATTTCGCAATGTGTCCTGAAAGTTTTCACCGTGACGTGTTGAACAAATTAACAGTGTTTGTGATATAAAACAAACCCCATTTGTCAGTCACAGTAAGGTGCAGATTCCATGCATTTACTCAACATCATCTTCACTTAGGTAAGAGTGAATATCAGTTAATATAAATAGTCTTATTTGTCCCAAATCTGTCGATTTAAACCTAACTTAATGGTAATTCTAAATTCCCATAAAGCGAATTAGATATTTTTCCACCAATAGAGTATATCAAAAATCAGATCAAAAATTAGATGTTGGCTTTTCAGGCGTTTGCTCTATTAACCAGCATTTCGTCTTAGGTCTGACACTAGACTCGTCAGAGTGGGATGTGTCAGACCCTACCCACTGATGCTGGGGTGTATGCAGGTGAACTTATCAGAAGCCTGTGCCACATAAGAGGCTTCTGATAAGTTCACCTGCATACACCCCAGCATCAGTGGGTAGGGTCTGACACATCCCACTCTGACGAGTCTAGTGTCAGACCTAAGACGAAATGCTGGTTAATAGAGCAAACGCCTGAAAAGCCAACATCTAATTTTTGATCTGATTAAACCTAACTTATCGCGCACTTCTGAGTACCTCTTATTTTGTAGCGCTACGATGTTACACATACTTTATCTTGTACAGAATGTATGTTTCTATAGAATACATTGGATGACGTTCAAAAATTATAAAATATCGCTTCGGTATATTATTAAAATATGAAACATTACCCACGCGCTAATACAATCTGCCGTCAGCGGCTACCAGCGATGTTCCATGGTGACGTCACAGCGACAGCCAATGGCAGCCCGTAACGCGGAATGACTAACCTTACTGTTCTCTATTAACCTTGACTGACAGCAACGTATAATCAATTTCTCCTGACAGAACTGCAGTTTTTATAACTCAATACAGCATAACCTGCTTACAGTTAAAATGGAAGCGTGCCCCTCTCCTTTACATCTTTACTACAACCCTTAAATATACTCATATCCATATGAATAGATCTGTAAACTTTATTTACAACCTTGTTAATGTTATTATCCAATAAAGGCCTTTCCCTATATTAACACCTTGTAATTACAGTGAGCCCCATGAGGTACTTTCACCCCATCAACACAGTAATTAAAACTGAGAGAACTTTTACTCTTGTTGAAACTTACAATCTGACTTTTCGTCCCATTTACCATCATACCATTGTGTGCTCTCCGTCTCACAACAGGTCTTCTCGCAGTCACTCACAATGAAGTAACTTTTTTTTTTTTTACTACTTTATACAACATAAAAACATCCTCGTGCCCAGTGGGTAAGATCATGTATAATAGTGCTGCGTCTTATGTTGGCTTATACAGAAGAACTGTACTTCGTTTGTGGCTTCCGAGGAATAATAGTGGTTTAACTTTTGGTGCTAAAAGTGTGTTAGTGTTATCTTGTGATTTTGTTCCTGTATAATAGTGTTTCTGGGGTAATATTTAATATGAATTTTGTGCCATAGACCCATCTTGGTAATTGTGACAATTATTCCATAGATAAAAGTGTTATTCAGATATACAGACTTAACTAACCCCATTTTGTTTTCCTTTGTCATTACTTCCATAGCAACCACAAATGAGATATGCACTATTCTTTATATTCTCGGCATTACCTAGGTCACACAGCCAGCCACTACTGTCAGCCATCTTCAAGACCGGCAATGTGACACTTCTGTACTGGACAGCATACTACATTATTACCTGGTCAGTTCACGTGGGGGCTTAGTTCCGAACTAAGTACGAGCTAAGCGTAACCCTGCGTAAGACACTTGCATGGGGATCTCAACCTCAACATGGCGCGTCCTAATGTCTAATAGGGGAAGTTTCCTGTAGATATACAGGACAGGTGCAAATAAGACCTAGTCAAAGCACTCACGGATCAACTGAGGTGAACAGAACTGTAGTCAACGTCTTTGATAGCAGACGAGAACTTATGTCTCAATGGCAGAGAGGGCGGAAGAACCAAAAATGAAATCCACTTCACATCTGACTTGGATCGAGCGGCAAAGTGGTCAGCGTCTGTTTACCTAGTAGGTGACGCTGCACAAATTACGTTCCAGGAACTAGCAATCTCTGATCCGAAACTCTCAGTGGAAACACTGGACTAATCCTTGATTACAAGCAATTGAATTGGCACATGCTAAAACGACCTCAGTCCTAGCAACCCACGAAAAAAAAAACCTGTCTCTCAGCGACCCTATTTAAAAAAAAAACTAATTTCCCTAGCTAATATTAGCTAACCCGCGCATGTGACTCAATCCTTTTTATCATAGATAGTTGAAGCTATCCTATAACATGCAATTTTCATGCTTAACTCACTCTGCTATTTTGTGTGACCGAGGTCCTTTTAGCATGTGCCAATTCAATTATGTTTCGTGAGAGTAATTACAAAATTACCCCAGGTGGTAAACAATCCACCCGTCCATGGATGGCAACCAGGTTTTCGGATTGGTGGGGACCTGGGCTACCACGATCACAGAGAAAGTCAGAGTTCTCTGGCAAACTACCATCAAAGAAATCCACATCATACATCGGGACCATAATTATAACCATAATTTTACCCATATTGAATAGGACATGGACATCCTTGAATTAGCAAATAAGAGTCCTTTACTCAACATAATGGAAAATTACTACATTCACCCAGACCAATATTTTAATGCCAATTACAATCTTAATGAAATCTCAGAGAAACCCAACATACTTTACAATTTATTTATTACTTTTCTCAGAAACAATATTTCAGCCAACCAGATCTCAATCCTAAGTTTAATTAAAGGTACTTTTCCGAAACAATGACCCTTTCTCCTGCACCCTTCAGCTCCGCCTTAAATCCCCCCTTCCAACCCCCCCCCCCCCAACCCCTCTCAAGCCACCACAATCTACCCAACCCGCATGCACCTGCCCTCCTCCCTGCCCATATTTCCCCTTCCACCAACAGTCGCACACTATCAGCTAAACTACACACACCACAGCGCGAGATGAGTGTCCATTCACTTTGTGTTAATATTTTCCTTTTCCGCGCACTTTGCTTTTTACTGGCTTTTCTCAATTTTAATAGGTCCAATTTGTTTTCCGCTATAAACTGAGAATTCCACCAATTAATATCACCACGTGCAGTGTCTATTTTCTTCTCAACAAGAATTCAAAAACTTCACATTCTGCACAACAATCAACCATGCAGCTCATCAACACGGCTTGGTTACTCAATACACCAACTGCCAAATTATCCGCTTAAGCTGATACAGTGTTTAGTCGACTCTTCTTCCAGAGAGTACCAACCACACATTTTGTTACTCAGACATTGTACATACCTGTATATTTTTATATATGTGTCAGTTTACTTTGTGTTAATTCTTATTGCCATAGCACCCGTTATGTATCACCAGGACCTACTGAATTCCATGAGTCTATAAATTTTAATAACGCAGAGCACCTTACTTGTACTACTGTTCCAGAATTCTTAGCATGTATAATGTACTTGTATTAATTATTACTCACCTACATCACATGTAATATTTCATTTTCATTTGCAACATTTCAACCACACTTCATATTGTAAAATTATATTTTTCATACGACTTTTACTGCTAGAAAACATGTTTTAGGATTTCGCATTTATTTTGTGTATGTTTTAATAGGGCTGATGATGACCCCGAGTAGGGTTGAAACTAGTCCCATGTAATGTAAATACTGTAAATACAACTTAGTATTGAATAGGTGGAAAACTCTACTGTGAATTATTTATATGTTATTGAAATGTGTAAACAGAATAACTTGAAGATAATGTCCGTTTCTCTAAGGAAGCATGCTTGAAAACAGAAGACCTGGAGATCACCTTTACGATCTCTTGGAGAATATCACATCGACCATGTGGCCATCACACATCCTTTACAGAAAGAAATTCACGATGTGCAAGTTCAAAGAGGAGCTAATATTGATTCTGATCACTATTTAGTGTATATCAGAGTGAAATTTTCCACAAAAAGAATCCACTACAAGAAATCTAATCTTCAGAAGCTCGATACAAAAAAGATAAAGGTAACATAAAAGATGAATGGGAAAAGGAAAGACAGACACCTGGCAACATTTCCATGACAAGATCATTACGAGAGCTAAAGAGACAATCTCATTGAAGAAGAATACGAAACACCCACCAAGAAGTCACTCGAGACTCAACAACACTATCTTCAGACAAGGAAGGAAGTGTCAAAAGTAATCATACCAAGAAAGAGGAGATACATGAAGGACCAATTGGAATCTATAGAAAACGATTTCAGAGATCACAATATGCGAGACTTCTACAGGACTTTTGCAGGAAGAATCCGAGGATACACCCCACAAAACTTATGCTTCCAAAAACAAAAGTGAAAACTCGCGCTGTCTAACCACAATAATTGTAAGGAGTTGGCTCGATATTTCTTTGAATTACTCAATTGTCAGGAACCAACATTACGATAGCCCAAAGAAACTCCTGTACACGTAAATCCTGAATCTCTACCACCTACCAAAGAAGAAACCGAGAGACACGTCTTCAGACTCAAAAATAACAGGGCATTTGGAGAAGATGGCATAGTTGCAGAACTCTTAAAAAACATAGGCCCAAATACACTTGCGGAGCTCACATTAATTATCAGGGACATCTGGAAAAAAGAAAAGCTACCTGAAGAATGGAAATGTGCACTTATCCATCCATTACACAAAAAAGGTGACAGAATGGATGTAAATAACTACAGAGGGATTTTTCTCGTTCAGGTCACCTACAAGATTCTCTCCGCGTGTCTTCTTCAAAGAGTACAAGAACAGCTTGAACATAAAATTGGAGAATATCAAACCGGTTTCCGACCTGGGCGTTCCAGTGTTGAACAAATTTTTAACTTGAAGACAATATTGAAATATAGAGCAACCTGAATTTCTTCAATTATTTGTAGTTTTGTCAACTTCAAGAAAGCGTACGATTTGGTCTTTCAACAGTCTCTCTTTAACATTTTTGAAGAACAAGAATTTGATCCAAAGACATAAAGACACATCAAGGAAACACTCACGGACACAAAGTCAAAAGTGAAATTCATGGGTGAAGTATCGGAGGCCAAGGTCTGTCTAGGGAGGTCTGGTCGCGCTACCACAATCCTTTGCGGTGGTGGCCATATTGGGTCTCAAATATCGTTGTTATGTGGGCGTGCCCGATTTAAAGCTGCGAGTTATTACTTGTATTTTGAAGGAAAACGGGATACTGCGCCGCACCAAATTGTAAAATTAAGACAACTGACGGAATTAGTGTTTCGCTTCCCGAGAGATAAGCAGAGGAGAGCTCAGTGGGTACAAAACTGTAGCCGTGGCAAATGTCAACCTACAGATAATTCTTCTTGTGCCATGTTAGTGAAGTTATACATTCGTATTATCCCTGAATAATTGTATGTTTATATGAACGATGTTTTATATTTATAGGTCTTATGTATTTTTTCTAGCATCATTTTGAAGAATCGCAATTTGAACTAAAGAGGGCAGATGGACGGAAACTACTCAAGTGGAATTCTATCCCAACAATTTTCAACGTCCCTAATCCACCTAAGTTTTTGACATATAATAGGAAACCTCCCAAAGAAAGAGAATTGTCTTTCAAAACAAGAAAGAAAAATAGCAGGAAGTGTGTAATAGTAGTATTGATGTTTATGAAAATTTCCTTTTCATGTGTCCGGCTCCATGGCTAAATGGTTAGTGTGCTGGCCTTTGGTCACAGGGGTCCCAGGCTCGATTACCGGCGAGTTCAGGAATTTTAACCATAATTGGTCAATTTTGCTGGCACGGGGCTGGGCGTATGTGTCGTCTTCATCTTCATTTCGCCCTCATTACGACGCGCAGGTCGCCTACGGGAGTCAGATTAAAGGACCTGCACCTGGCGAACCGAACTTGTCCTCAGACGCTCCTGGCACTAAAAGCCAAACGCCATTTCATTCCATTCCTTTTCATGTAAACTGTGGTCTTTAATTATTGTAGAGTTAAGAGGTCTTAAATCTTTCCCTCTTTCAGTGCATTTTATGTGCGGATAATCTCCCGGTAGCCGTTGGTTTTTAAATATATTTTCTAAATTGTTGATCGATTGCAAAACTTCTTGCAATTCTTGGAGGTAACCGTTTGTGACTTTCCAGACTAGATCTTCGATGGATCCGTAGCTCGTTAAATATGAGATGGCTCCGGAATAGCCCGTTAAGGGCTAGATTTGGTCATAAACGTGGGTCTACAAGCAGTTCGTCACCAAAGGTTGTGATGCTACTGATGCTCCGAGAGCTTCAAAAAACATTGGCAGCAAACTTATGAAATCATTGAAAGAACTCAGGTAAGAGTATTTAGGGGAGTAAGTTAATCAAAATATTTTGAAGAGCATTTAACATGGTCAATTCAGTTTATTAATGTATAAAATTTAACTTACTTGTGAATTAACCTACATATTTTTTTCTTGATTTGTACAAGATATCATTAAGCTTTTAATTTTATTTAATTTTTCTAGCAAAAATTCAGAACAACTTACATTTTTCAGAAACAGGGTTAAAAGCCAGGTTGTGAGTTTTACAAATAGGAAACGTCCTCTCAGTTTGAATTACTGCATTGATGGGATGAAAGATCCTAATGGGGATCACTGTAAGTATATAGGTGTTAATATAAGTATTGACTGATTGCGGTTAGTCACATAAATGGGATTATAAATAAAGGGCACAGATCTCTGCACATGGTTATGAGGGTGTTTAGGGGCTGTAGTAAAGATGTAAAGTAGAGAGCATATAATTCTCTGGTAAGACCCCAACTAGAGTGTGGTTCCAGTGTATGGGACCCTCACCAGAATTACTTGATTCAAGAACTGGAAAAATCCAAAGAAAAGCAGCTCAATTTGTTCTGGGTGATTACCGACAAAAGAGTAGCGTTGGAAAAATGTTGCAAAGTTTGGACTGGGAAGACTTGGGAGAAAGAAGACGAGCTGCTTGTCTAAGTGGTATGTTCCGAGCTGTCAGTGGAGAGATGGCGTGGAATGACATTAGTAGACGAATAAGTTTGAGTGGTGTCTTTAAAAGTAGGAAAGGTCACAATATGAAGATAAAAACTGGAATTCAAGAGGACAAATAGGGGCGAATATTCGTTTGTAGGAAGGGGAGTTAGGGATTGGAACAACTTATCAAGGGAGATGTTCAATAATTATCCAATTTCTTTGAAATCTTTTAAGAAAAAGCTAGGAAAACAAGAGATAGGGAATCTGCCACCTGGGCGACTGTCCTAAATGCAGATCAGTATTGACTGATTGAACTGATTGATACAGACAGTATCTTTCTAACCCTACATGCAACGTAGAAATGTTTCACAGATATTTGAAATGCCTGTTCCTGTTCATTTACCAATTACAATCACAACAAAGAATAAGCCTATTACTTCAAACCAACAATTTATGTCCAGCTGGCCATCATTACAACTATTTTATTGATAATAAGTTCAAATTAGTTCAAAATATTGGAAATTACTTTCTTAATAAAGAAAACGCTGAAGGTAATTTATTACAACCGTCCTTTAGTACTTTAAATACAGTAAGTTACTTCAAGTTCAGTATTTCATGTACCGGTAATCATAATATGACACAGGTACTATACAGATTTCTATTTTTCTGTGAATAAGTCTTATGCTGTATTGTAGTTATTATTTACAGCTAAATTGCATTCATATCAAATGCTCTATAGAGTACATTATATGGCTGGACAAATACTTAAAAATCACAACACTCGCTTCACTCGCACTAACCAACTACTGTAATTTAAAGTACCGTAGCCTAACATAATATCCTAATTTAATCATTCCCTAAAATAGCCTAACCTAGGTTAACTCAACTTAATAGCGACTGAATTTCTATTTCTGATGGAATAGTGTCTACCAATGGCTTTAATTTTCTTAACCATTATTATTATTATTATTATTATTATTATTATTATTATTATTATTATTATTATTATGTACATGAATATTAGGACTCGGCTAAGAGCCTCGTGGTCGACAACCCACGCTCCCTAGTTAGGAGCGCCTGACGCCCCTTTCAGTCGCCTCTTATGACAGGCAGGGGATACCGTGGGTGTTGTTCTATTGCCCAACCCACGGGGAAATCTATTTTGGGTTGTGACTACGAGGCACTTAGCTGAGTCTTGACATGGCTTTCACTATTCTGGACCATCCGACCTCCCCTGGTCAACACTTGTTCTTTTCCGACCGCGACGGCATTAGCGCATTCGAGGCCTAGGAAGTTTTTCATTTCCACGCACTTTGTAGTCTTCATCTTTCTTTTGCAGATACCCTCATTTTTCGAAGTGTTGGTCCCCTTCCATTTGTTTTCTGATTAGTGTTTATAGAGGATGGTTGTCCAGTTGTAGTTCCCCTTAAAACAATTATCACCACCACCACTTTGTACTATATAGCTTCATGGGTTATCAATAAAATAGTTAAGAGTAGCTAAGAACATCACTCTTGTTGCATATGAGCAGAATATTTTTGCCTTAGAACCCAAATAAATACCATATGATTGGATAACAACAGTTACCATACATAATTTAATGCACTCAACTCCAGAGGCATTTAGTGTTTGTCAACATACTGGGGTAACCTTTTAGAAACGCAGTAGATATCGAAAATGACTTTCTTAATAAAGAAAACGCAGAAGGTAATTTATTACAACCGTCATTTAGTACTTTAACTACAGTACTTCAAGTTCAGTATTTCAGGTAGCGGTAATCATAATATGACACAGATACTGTACAGATTACTATGTTTCTGTCAATAAGATTACGTATTTGACAGATGATATTAATAAGAAACACAGTAAGACCAAATTGTAAGGAAGTAAAAGAGAAGAACTTAAGCTTTTCTGTTGGTTCTTGTTTCTCAAAAAAGAATTTCAAGCTATGTTAATTATCTTCCTATTCAAATAGCTGTGAATGTATTCATATCATTTAAGTGTTATACCGTTATATATAGGCTACATGCCCAGTAGATGCCCAATTAATTTTTTTATGAGAAACAGTTGGTATTTAGTATTTATTTCAATTTACGGTACCGAAATCCTCTAAATTCGAGTACACTTGCCTTTGGTTACGCTCGCTTAAAGACCCAATATGGCGGCTCCATAAGTGGCATTCGTGACTTGACCTCCCTAGACAGACCTTGTCGGAGGCCTCTGCGATAAAGACTGGCGTGCAACAGGGTGACGGATTGTCACCACTGCCTTTCAGCCTTGTTCTAGATAAAGTCATTCGAGAATGGGAGAAGGAATTGAAAGCTCAGAAGCACTGGAAACCCATTCAACTTGGATGAAAGAACGATGACATAAAGGTCCATTGTTTAGCTTTCGCACATGACCTAGCAATACTAACAGACAGTGATATTTCAGCAATCAAAGAGACTGAAGTCCTCAAGAAATCCGCTGAGAAAAGTGGACTACAAATCTCATTCGAGAAGATCAAGTTTATTGCACTAAATTCGATTCAGGAATTACAAACAAAATATGGGCAGATCAAACGAGTTCCATACTTTAAATATCTTGGTGAGATCCTAGAACCAACAGGGTTGGAAAACGAAGCAAAGAAAGTCTGATTACAAAAACTCAGAAAAGCATATTGGAGAACCCGTAACATCTACAACAGGAAATGCATGTCCATACATACAAAAATCAAACATTATAATACGGTGATTAAACGTGAAGTGCTGCATGCAAGTGAAATCTTGGTACTTAATAATAAATGTGATCTGGAAAACATCTCAAAGGAGGAAAGGAAGATCTTGAGGAAAATTCTGGGCCCAGAGAAGAAAGAAGAAGGGTATAGACTCAAATCACGCAAAGCTACGGAAAGACTGTCCAACCTTTCCGCAGACATCAGGAAATGAAGACTGAAATTCTATGGACACGTTCAAGGCTAACCCACATGATTCTGACATATACTGAAAAACTGAAGAATGTACCATGGATACAAGATGTTAAAAAGGATCTGGAAAAGGCGCAGACAGAAACATCAGAAATACTGGACAGAAACATTTACCGCCAGAAGATAAATAGATGGGTAGTAAAACCAGAGAATGAAGTCCCTAAAAGATCGGGGACTAAGTGGTCAGAGGAAAGAAAACAGGCACACAGTGGAAAGCAATATGGTCAAAGGCAAATACTAAATGTAATGCATGATCTAACAGGGTCCATATGCAAATAATAATAATAATAATAATAATAATAATAATAATAATAATAATAATAATAATAATAATAATAATAATAATAATAATAATAATAATAATAATAATAATAACAATAATAATAATAAATAATAATAATCAAATAATAATAATAATAATAATAATAATAATAATAATAATAATAATAATAATAATAATAACAACAACAATAATAATAATAACAACAATAACAACAACATCACCGAGCTCGAAAAAAAAATTATATTGTTACTATTTATTTATTCAGATCTTCTAATTAGCAAATTTTAAAGTTTAAAAATGAAAGGAAGGATAGAAATTAAATTTCAAAATTTAGCGCTTTAACTTATGCTCTGGTCATATCCTTGTTATTATTATTAGTAGTTTACTATATGAAAATGATAATAACATAATCCAGGAAATCCACTGACATGAGGCTGGTGTATTTGAGCACCTTCAAATACCACTGGACTGAGCCGGGATCGAACCCCAATGCTTCTGCATTCTGAGCTACTCATCCCAGCATCACACATCACAATGGATCATGAATAATACAGTTGAACCTGACTTATATGTATATCAAGGGGCAGAGAAAAAACTACTTGTAACTCAGAATTACTTAGAAATCTGACTTACGCAATACATCACATATTTATTGAAAAACCAATGGAATAAATCTATATGTGTAAATACTTGCAAATAATATATACATTAGGACAGAAAATATTATTTTGAACTTGGTCCAGCCTTAAAGAAATCAGATAGTTTGGCTTATTTCACTTTTCTTGCATTAAGAGTATAAACCTCCTTTAGCAAACTTGATAATGAATTCAAAGCATTTTCACTTCAACTTTTCGCACTGATGTAACGCCTAAACACTTCGATTGCACTTAACATTTCACTCAGTTCAGGTGTCAAGATTCAAGTCGTTATCTCCATCTCCAATGACACTATCGTTTGTAGCTGGGTTCATCACCGCTGCGTTGTTGGCATACATCAGCAATAATCTCTTCATCCGGTAGTTCTCCACATACAGCCAGACTGTCATCGAAATGCACAAAAGTATAGAATTCTACACGCTCCGGTAGCGTTAGCTCATTGCCAGACAAAACTTCGTCCCCATAATCATCGTTAGAGGCAGCCTCTTCTAGTAAGACAACAGCTTTGCGGAAACAGTTGCTGATTGTGGAGGATGACACTTGCTTCCAGGCAGCCGAAATAAAGTCCATGGCTTGTACCAAATTAATGGAGAGAGGTTCATTTCCTGCATCACTCAGTGTTATTAAATTTTGAGCCAGCATTTTTCTATAATGCACTATGAAATTTGCAATGATGCCCAAATCAAGCGGTTGTAGAACACTGGCACAGTTATGGGGGGAAAATTCCATTCGGACGTTCTCCAGAACGATTTGAGGTGGATGTACTGCACATCGATCCATAAGAAGGATCTTCTTCTGTTTCTTTTTCATTTTTCAACCATTGTTCCATTGGATTCATATTCCTTAGGTTTTGTTTTCCCACCCTTAAAACACCTGGATTCTTTGATTTTCCTATCACAAGTTGGGGAAGTTTTCCAGATCCATCTGCATTAGTGGCGAGAAGTACTGTTACACGAATTTTACTTTTCTTCCCTCCATGGCATGAGTCACCTTTTTCAGCTAATGTTTTATTAGGAAGGAGATTGTAGAATAGACCGGTCTCATCACAGTTGTAGATGTTTGGAGGCTGATAATTGCTTACAATATCCGGCAGAACCTCTTCTTTCCAGTGTTGCACCGTGACGTCGTCTGCAGATTTTGAGTCACCGCAAATTGTTCTCCCTGTGATTCCACGACGATCTTTAAATCCTTGCAAGCATCCTGATGAAGCCTTGAAAGCAGCAGTGATACTCATAATTTTATCTAAATCTATCGCCTTTGCCTTCAGCATGTCTCCACTAATTGGTAGAGCTGCAGCCCGCTTTTGCTGGAATCATGTGAAAAGTTCTTTCTCCAAATCTACGTACCATCCTTCTTGCTGACGGCTGCACTTTGCTGTTTTGAATCCAGATTTAAGAACTCATCCAAAATACCATTTCTTTTACTGATGACTGTACATAGTGTGATATAAGCAATCCCTAAGTCTGAAGCGATTTCAGTTTTTGTTTTGTGTGGATTAGCGTCCACTTCTCGTATAACTTTTCCTTTTTCTGTTCTCCAAGTAACTGAATGACAAAACTACTGTTCAACAGTAAACACCAGATACCGGCATCGCGGACATTTTACTTCTCCGTTGTTCCCACGAAAGAAATTCTCATATTCAAACAAATTTACTGTACTTTTGTTTCCGCACCGAAACCGCCCACTTTGCTTATAATGTATCTCAATTTTTGGTGGCGTGTCAAAAATGACGATGACAGAGGAGGAGCGAAGGGGACTCTCCTTTGTTAAGCCGCAAGTAAGGGTCAACAATGTCACTCGGCGAAACTCTTGTGTTCTGTTTCAGCACCGAAACCCGATCGCTCTAATTCCGCCTACGCCGACAAAGAGGAAACTTCGTAAATACAGTAGTTTCTTTTTAAAAAGCACATTCTCATTACAATTACGCAAATCTGAGTTATATTTCACTGGCACTTAATACGTTTAACAGCGAATTATGTTTAAACGGATTACGTATAAATAAAGTTTTATTAACACGCTTTTAAATTATGTTTTGCCGGGACCTGAAGAAAATTACATACAAATACGAATTACGTAGAACAGAGTTACGTATTAGGCAGGTTCAACTGTATTTTAATTATGAGGTAAGGCTGTGACTTCATTTATAACGCTTTTTAAGAGGAGCTGTTCATAAATACCTTGCATGGATTTCAACAACAATCTTCCTTCAAGCAGCATAAATGTAACTAAAGTAAAATATAAAGGATAAAGCGTGGTGGTGATTGTTATTTTAAGGGAAGAAAGCATAAGTAAACAAAACAAAACAAAACAAAACAAAACAAAACAAAACAAAACAAAACAAAACAAAACAAAACAAAACAAAACAAAACAAAACAAAACAATGCAATTTATCAGACCCTAAAAGGGTAAAGTACGAGGGATGATCAAAAACTAAGGTCACAAGATAGATATTCCTGGAGTTTTGTCTGTTATAGAGAAATTAGTAGTATGTAGTAATTCTAATACATGTCGTTGACAACCATGCAGAGTTTCAGTCATGCACCACCTACAGCGCTAGTTGTAGGTGAACACAAATGGTGACTCGCTTGGAAAGCTGGTGAAGAAATCCGTTCAGTTATTCGATTTCTGTAGGCGGAACATGTAATCGCGGCTGAAATTCACCGGCAGCTAACAGAGGTTTACGGAGAGACTGAAATGTCTCGTCAGCATGTCGCAGAATGGTGTCGAGAGTTTGCGGCCAATAGAGAAAATGTCACCCATGAGGATCGTACTGGCCAACCCAGCACAGCATCAACAGATTTGAACACAGCTTGTGTGGAGGAGCTCATTCAGGACAACAGGAGGATCACGTTATGGCTTATGACGAGGAAATGATACACTTCATGACAATGTAGCAAGGATAGGATTTTTACCAGGAGGGAATAATCAAACTCATCCCACGAAGTGACAAGTGCCTAAACCAATATGGAGACTAAGTCGAAAAGTAACCTAATGTATGTACTGTCAGTTGGCTGTATTGGTTGTATGAAATAAAATGTACAAGTTTCACTGCAGGCTTTGTAAACTTACTTTTTGTTCAACCTTCGTATATATATACAGGGTCTTTATTTATGCTCGAACTTGGCCGCCGATTACAGGTCGCTACCGGCCGCTGGCGCGCGCGGTTTTCGGCACTCGGCAGTTGTTGAGAGCTGAACTCCGAGATAGTAGGATGTTCAATGAAGCTACTGCGCACTGTATGTCGTATTGTATAGTGTTTTATTGTGATTGTTTATAGTGCTGTAATGTATGTGAAATATTCGTAACGTGAATGTGTATATCTGCATAATACTTGCATTAAGTGCAGAAAATCGTGCCCTAGGACAAGACAAAAGTTTTGAGCGAAATTTCCAGGGAGACCCATTCCTGTCAATCAGACAATAAAACAACTGGCCAAGAGATTCAAACCTACAGGTTCAGTAAACAATAAAAATAGACGTAAATGTCGTTATTCCCTTACTGAAGCGTGTTTGGTACGAGGATCATAAGTAAAAATCTGTGGCCCCCTCGTAGCCCAGATTTAACGGCATGTGATTTTTATTTGTGGGGAATGTTAAAAAATGTAGTTTATGGGAACAACCCTCACACACTAGATGAACTTAAAGACAATATACGAGTTGCAATTGCATCCATCAGTGCTGAAGAACTCTGTAGAGTAACCGAAAACTTCATTAGGAGATGCCGATTATTGTGGCAGTGCATGGGGAAAATTTTCAGCATAAACTGTAAAAATGGTGAGTAAAATGCAAGATAAATGCATGATAATGATTTTTGAACATAAACTGTAAGCATGGTGAATAAAATGCATGATAATGATTTTGAGCACTGTATTCTGCCGTACATACGCACGTGCGGTAGCCGGCAACTGAACCGTCACTGGTGGCCAAGGTCGAGCGAGAAAGTACCTTCCAAGCATAAATAAAGACCCTGTATATGAAAGTAATAATTTCTTTCATGCATCTCGAAAAAACTAAGAGGTATACTCACTTCATTGAGAAGTCTTTGAAATGTATTGAACCTGCCATATATGCACACGATGAGACATTAACAATACGTGAGTTTATGTCTTGTTCCTGGCCACCTGCCTTTAGATGTGGTAGGAGCAGATGTGTTAACAAACAGTGACCAAGGTAGTTGACAGCAAAATGAGACTCATATCCATCCTCTGTTAACTGATAAGGTACAAACATGATGCCAGCTGTAACAAAATATAAAAATATTTTACAGATTGTTTACAAAACCCTAATAATTAAAAGATCTTGTTTAAGAAGGAAAAATGGTTAATAATGTTTAAACTGGGGGACTTGAATATAACGCAGCAAGAAGCTAGTGTACCAAAAAGGCTCACTGAACTTACAAATATTATGGACTTTGTTTTTTGACACAAGAATAACTTCAATCTCCAGCATCAGTCATCTATTTCAACTTTTACTATGGCAAAAAGCTGTGGATCATTTCTTTTAAGGTGTTTCTGTTTTCTTTCTCATGTAATACTTTTGACATCTTAAATATTTTCAAAGGATTTGGAAATTTTTTGAACATTTCCCGTGATAAATTATTTCATTTCCTTATCCTATAAATGAACATTTGCCCCAATTTTTCCTCAAGAATTCCCACTCTTTCTTCATATTACGGAGCTTTCCTACTTTTAAAAGCTCCACTCATGCATATTTGTCTCCTAATATCATTCCACGCCATCTCTCCCCTGACAGCTCAGAACATACCTACTCCTTAATCGAGCAGCTCATCTCCCAACTCCCAAGTTTTCCCAGCCCAAAGTTTGCAACATTTCTCTAACACTACTCTTTTGTTGGGAATCACCCAGAACAAACCATGCTGTTTTCCTTTGTATCTTTTACACTTCTCATATCAAGTAATCCTGGTGTGGGTCCCATACACTGGAACCGTATTCTAATTGGGGTCTTACCAAAGACTGAAGAAGGAATTTATTCAAATTATTAGGAATTTAAGTTAATAAGCAAGACAATACCTTTTATTAAAATTATCATAAAGACTAACCGTGCAAAACAAGAAATACTGAAAAATAAAACATGAAAAAATAACTGCGAAGTAGAACTGGGTAATGATATACGTGCCAAAATCAAAAATCTTGGGAAATGAAAGAAAACTATATTACGTTGAAACTAATATAATTAAGTACATTTTAACAATATCCAGGTATCATTTAGGTTAAAAGAAAGATAATGATACAGAACAGTGTAGTACAGTCTTGCTTACTAAGACACAGAAGTGCAACAAATGTACAGTTTTCAAGCAAACAATCACTACTGATCTGCATTTAGAGCAGTTGCCCAGATGGCAGATTCCCTATCTATTGTTTTCCTAGCCTTTTCTTAAATGATCGCAAAGAAATTGGAAAATTATTGAACATTTCCCTTGGTAAGTTATTCCAATCCCTAACTCCCCTTCCTATAAACGAACATTTGCCCCAATTTTTGTCCTCTTGAATTCCAACTTTATCTTCATATTGTGATTTTTCCTACTTTTAAAGACACCACTCAAACTTATTCGTCTACTGATGTCCTCCCACACCATCTCTCCACTGACAGCTCGAAACATACCACTTATCGTAATCTATAATCTTCATTTCCGTATTGACAATTGCACAATTAAAAACAGGAGAGGATTTCCACCAATCAATACTTATTTATTGTATATATTAAACTACAGGACCGGTTTCGACCTCATATTCAAGGCCATCTTCAGCTGAACCATACATACATATTTATATAATGAAGCTTTGATTAAGATTGTGGTGTTGAAGGAATGCCATATGATGATGATGTACATTTAGTTACATACAAATGGGGCACGGCTTAGCGTGAACTGGCGTATATGTCATTCTGTACAATATTGCAACTGTATGTCTAAAATGTTGAAGGTCTTAAAGCTAGTGTATAAAACACGTCTTTTCCTAAACTAACTTATATATATGTACAAGATAAAAACAATATATAAAAACACTTCATGCATATGAACATTCGTTCTTGCTTGGTGGTCAATACATCGACTAACTTCCATATTTAAGTCTTATTCACAGTTGTACACTTCAGCTGCTATTCTTGGAGTTTGTAAAATTGCATGGATAAAAGTTTTGTCTTCCTGTGCGTATGTGAGATAAAACACTTTCAATTTTTAAAAAGGTGCCAAATGTATGGATGAAATTCAAGTAAAATATGTTCAGCTCTGCTGTGTGTGTTGCCCTTTTATTAGAACCAATTCATGTTGTCTTTTTGGCGTCCGTAAATTTGGATGGCATTGGTTTCAAAGTAGTGGCTCCTTTCCCATTTGTAGCTGTGCAATGATGTTATGTTTATTGTTGTTGGTGTAGCTGAGTTGTGTTTGACATGCTCACCAAAAAGATAACATGAATTGGTTCTAATAAAAGGGCAACACACACAGCAGAGCTGATCATATTTTACTTGAATTTCATCCATACATTTGGCACCTTTTTAAAAATAGAAAGTGTTTTATCTCACATACGCACAGGAAGACAAAACTTTTATCCATGCAATTTTACAAACTCCAAGAATAGCAGCTGAAGTGTACAACTGTGAATAAGACTTAAATACGGAAGTTAGTCGATGTATTGACCACCAAGCAAGAACGAATGTTCATATGCATGAAGTGTTTTTATATATTGTTTTTATCTTGTACATATATATAAGTTAGTTTAGGAAAAGACGTGTTTTATACACTAGCTTTAAGACCTTCAACATTTTAGACATACAGTTGCAATATTGTACAGAATGACATATACGCCAGTTCACGCTAAGACGTGCCCCATTTGTATGTAACTAAATGTACATCATCATCATATGGCATTCCTTCAACACCACAATCTTAATCAAAGCTTCATTATATAAATATGTATGTATGGTTCAGCTGAAGATGACCTTGAATATGAGGTCGAAACCGGTCCTGTAGTTTAATATATACAATAAATAAGTATTGATTGGTGGAAACATACCACTTAATCGAGCAGCTCATCTTTCTCCCAAGTCTTCCCACCCCAAACTTTGCAACATTTTTGTAACGCTATTCTTTTGTCGGAAATCACCCAGAACAAATCGAGCTGCTTTTCTTTGAATTTTTTCCAGTTCTTGAATTAAGTAATCCTGGTGAGGGTCCCATACATTGGAACCATACTCTACTTGGGGTCTTACCAGAGACTTATATGCCCTCTCCTTTAAATCCTTACTACAACTCCTAAAAACCCTCATAATCATGTGCAGAGATCTGTACCCTTTATTTACAATCCCATTTATGTGATTACCCCAATTAAGATATTTCCTTATATTAACACCTAGATACTTACAATGATCGCCAAAAGGAACTTTCACTCCATCAACACAGTAATTAAAACTGAGATAACTTTTCCTATTTGTGAAACAATCTGACTTTTACCCCGTTTATCATCATACAATTGCCCACCGTCCATCTCACAACACTATCAAGGTCACCCTGCAGCTGCTCACAATCTTGTAACTTATTTATTACTCTGTACAAAATAACATCATCTGCAAACAGCCTTATCTCTGATTCCACTTCTTTACACATATCACTGATATATATAAGAAAACATAAAGGTCCAATAATACTGTTTTGAGGAATTCCCCTGTTAATCATTACAGGGTCAGATAAAGCTTCACCTACTCTAATTCTCTGAGTTCTATTTTCTAGAAATATAGCCACCCATTCAGTCACTCGTTTTTCTAGCCCAATAGCACTCATTTTTGCCAGTAGTCTTCCATGATCTACCCTATCAAATGCCTTAGATAGGTCAATCGCAATACAGTCCATTTGGCCTCCTGAATCCAGGATATCTGCTATATCTTGCTGAAATCCTAGAAGCTGAGCTTCAGTGGAATAACCTTTCCTAAACCCAAACTGCCTTCTGTCAAACCAGTTATTAATTTTGCAAACATGTCTAATATAATCAGAAAGAATGCTTTGTCAAAGCTTACATGCAATGCATGTCAAACTGACTGGCCTGTAATTTTCAGCTTTATGTCTATCACCCTTTCCTTTATACACAGGGGCTACTGTAGCAATTCTCCATTCATTTGGTATAGCCCCTTCAACCAAACAATAATCAAATAAGTATTTCAGATATGGTACTATATCCAACCCATTGTCTTTAGTATATCGCCAGAAATCTTATCAATTCTAGCTGCTTTTCTAGTTTTCAACTTTTGTATCTTACTTGATTGATTGATTGATTGATTGATTGATTGATTGATTGATTGATTGTAAATGTCATTGTTATCATAGGTAAATTTTAATACTTCTTTAGTATTACTCACATCCCCTATCTGGACATTATCCTTGTAACCAACAATCTTTACATACTGCTGACTGAATACTTTTGCCTTTTGAAGATCCTCGCATACACACTCCCCATGTTCATTAATGATTCCTGGAATGTCCTTCTTTGAACCTGTTTCTGCCTTAAAGTACCTATACATACTCTTCCATTTTTCACTAAAATTTGTATGACCACCAATTATGCTTGCCATCATGTTATCCTTAGCCGACTTCTTTGCTAGATTCAATTTCCTAGTAAGTTCCTACAATTTCTCCTTACTTCCATTTGCATCCGGGAGATTGTGGGTTCGAGCCCCACGGTCGGCAGCCCTGAAGATGGTTTTCCGTGGTTTCCCATTTTCACACCAGGCAAATGCTGGGGCTGTACCTTAATTAAGGCCACGGCCGCTTCCTTCCAACTCCTAGGCCTTTCCTGTCCCATCGTCGCCATAAGACCTATCTGTGTCGGTGCGACGTAAAGCAACTAGCAAAAAAAAAGAACTTACTTCCATAACCATTTCTAACTCTATTTCGTTCCAACCTGCACCTCCTTCTTAGTCTCTTTACTTCTCTGTTATAATATAGCGTATCTTTACCATTCCTTATCACCTTCAAAGGTACAAATCTATTTTCACATTCCTCAACAATTACTTTAAACCCATCCCAGAGTCCATTTACATTTTTATTTACCATTTTCCAGAGATCATAGTTACTTTTTAAAAACTCCTTTATGCCTGTTTTATCAGCCATATGGTACTGCCTAATAGTCCTACTTTTAAGACCTTCCTTTCTTTCACATTTATTTTTAACTACGACAAAAACAGCTTTGTGATCACTAATACCATCTATTACTTCGGTTTCTCTATAGAGCTCGTCTGGTTTTAAAAGCACCACATCCAAAATATTCTTTCCTCTAGTTGGTTCCATCACTTTCTGAATCAGGTGCCCTTCCCATATTAACTTATTTGCCATTTGTTGTTCATACCTCCTGTCGTTTGCATTACCTTCCCAATTGACATTTGGTAAATTGAGATCACCCGTTACAATCACGTTCTTTTCCTTATCGTTTCCCACATAGCTGATTATCTTATCAAATAATTCTGAATCAGCATCTGCACTACCCTTTCCAGGTCTGTACACTCCAAAGACATCTAGTTGCCTATTATCTATAGAAATGAGCCTTACCCCTAGAATTTCGTGCTTGTCTTTAACTTTTTCTTAGCTTACAAATTCTTCTTTCACTAGAATGAATACTCCCCTCCTACCATTCCCATCCTATCTCTACGATACACCCTCCAGTTCCGTGAGAAAATTTCTGCATCCATTATATCATTTCTCAGCCATGATTCAACTCCTATTACAATATCTGGTAAGTATATATATCTATTAAATTACTTAATTCGATTCCTTTGTTTACAATGCTTCTACAATTGAGCACTAACATTTTTATGTCATTCCTCCTTGATTTCCAGTTCCCTGTTCACTTAACACTGGGAAAGATGTAAGTGCCATGTGAAATGTCTTTAGAAAGTGATACAAGTGTGAGGAGCAGGGAGCATGATATTGACTATAATAGTATTATTAAGTTTGAACAGCATTTATTACAGAAGAACACATTATACTATGCAACTGATGACAAAAATATGAGACAGCAAAGTAGGTCTAATATCGTTCATTCGTAACATTTCGTAACGAAGGTTCCCAGCATTTCTCACTTACAAAGTTCTTTATAAAAGTCATGATACTTTGGATACAAATATTCCAGCATTGCCAGAAGATCTTTTTTTCCTCTCTGCTGTAATTTTGCTGCTAGAATTGGAAGGGGTGAACTTCCAAGTCAAAATGTCTTGCACTTTCTTCCTTTTTTTTTTTTTGAACTTTGTGTGTTGTCCACTCTTCCATAGCATTGAATGTGTTCGTAGTTTTGATAGTCGTGGGAGTAGTGGAGGAAACCCGAATCCATGAAACCTTATTTATTTGTACCTTCGTAGTATTCAGGAACTCATCGGCCTTACAAGCAAAATCAAGGAAGTCGCTACTTTGCATAGCTACTACCTTGAAAGGTTTCTTAATCCTGGCTGACCTAACAATGTTATGGAGATCCTCTGGCACCATAGCTTTACACACTTTCTTACGTTTCTCGATCACACCAAAATCCTGATCACATGGCATGTAACTGTGGCCGCTGACAAGAATGTTCATATCTATGTACTCAAACTGATTTTGTGTTGCTAGGTACTGCTTTTGTGTTGCTAGGTACACTAGTAACATTAAAATCATTCATTTTTGTTTTGTCTGGCGCAGTTATCACACCACAGTGGCAGTCTCATCTTAGTAGTGTTATGGGATGTGAGAACATGGAAGAGACATGAAGCAATTTCATTGCCTCCACGACCTGCTATACCCTTGTGCCACATGCACATGTAGCTATCACCAGTATCACCAATATTAACACACAAATTAAAATTTGAGAGCTGCCTTGAATAGAACATAGCACTATGTGTTAAGTGTGAAAAGAACTTGCTGCAGGTCCATGGATACACATAACATGTCACTTAAAGGCATCTGTGATGCATGTCTATCTTGGCTTAGTAAAGAAAGTGCTTTCTCAGCCTTACGTTGATGTAATTCAAGTTGCTTTTCTGTTGCAATCTTTGTAGCTCGAGAAGCTTTTTTTTTTTTTTTTTTTTTGCTAGTTGCTTTACGTCACACCGACACAGATAGGTTTTATGGCGACAATGGGACAGGGAAGGGCTAGGAGTGGGAAGGAAGCGGCCGTGGCCTTAATTAAGGTACAGCCCCAGCATTTGCCTGGTGTGAAAACGGGAAACCACGGGAAACCACGGGAAACCACGGAAAACCATTTTCAGGGCTGCCAACAGTGGAGTTCGAACCTACTATCTCCCGAATACTGGATACTTGCCGCACTTAAGCGACTGCAGCTATCGAGCTCGGTAGCTCGAGAAGCTTTAAGTTGAATATGCATCACAGGGACAGCATGTGTCAGTTTTAGGCTTACCGAATGACACATTCAGAAAATCGTTCTTTAAAACTCCTTGATAATAATTGTACTGCACATGGGATTCATATTTGAGCTGGAATACATAATACATGCGACTGACATTTAAATCAGCACTCAGATACAGCTTGCTACTAGCATTCCTTCCATAATAGTTCTCTTCTTTCGGAAATGACTGTATGTGTTCGCGAATGAGGTTATGGTCTTCCTCAGTATACCTCACCTTATGAATATGTGACAAAGGGTTTCTTCCTCTTTGATCATTACAGGCACTGTTGCCCAATTTCTTCTTCATATTCAATGTTTGTAGCCTTCTATTGGATACACCAAAAATTTCTTTAAATGTTCTCGCACATACCTGAACAAGACCGTTTCCACTCAGAACTGAATAACACATAGTCGCTTGCTTTCACAGGGATCTGAATAAATTCCATGTCGCCTTCTAGCAAGATTCAGAATGTCTATGCGATTCATGAGATATGTTCCCTGTTGCTCATTAGAAATCTTGTAAAATACTAAGAAGAGACGTTCTTTCTGCTTCTGTAAAAGGTCTCGGCACTTGTATTTACACTTGCAGCTCACCTGTAACAAGCAAATGAGGATTATAATAACGAAATCTTAATTTAGTTAAAGTGATCATGTTAATCGAATTTAAATGGGACAGAATTTTATTGTAATTTAATTTTGTTAGGACTCTTGAATGTAGACATAACCTACATGCATGGCTGCAGACAGAAAAAAATATCATAACATACATACCACAGATGGAGGCGGAAGTTTCCCTGGTTTCATTTCACTTTTGCCATTTAGTGAACGTAAGAAATTACATTTTTTGTCTGTATTGAACTGAGAGTTACAATGAATGAACTTTTAATGACCACCTATTCAATACAATAATAATGTTGTTTATAGATGTAATTACAACATTCTAATAATATTCAGTACTAGTTTCGACACATTTTTGCCTCATCCTCAGCTGTACAAAGAAATTGGAATATAGGCAAATTATATAAAACTCATGATAGATATTGAATTGTGCGTGATATAAAAACCCTATGAAATCTACATTAAAACAATGCCACATAATAAAACCTTATTGAACAAGCTAAAAACTTATTTAAAGATAACAATTTCATGATGTTCCGTATAGAACTGTATCAGAGTTTCTTATTTATTTGTATTGAATAGGTTGAACTACGTTATTTGTTATTTCAATTTAATTGTCAAGTTAAAGACTTGCGAGTCAAACATATTATACTGAATGCTGAATAACAGTTCTCAAGTTGATTCATGTCCCTGTGGACATACAGTAGTAAGTTCAATAAATTTGGTGAGCGATTTACAAAAATGATAAAATATTTTGTGTTTTAAAACATTTTTATATTTAATTCAACTACGGTTCATATACTGCAGAGTCATCTTAAAATAATCATGAATATTGCTGAATAAAATGTGGGTATGGCGGAATTCTTCTATATCTAAGGCCTATGAGGTGGAAACACATAAATAACTCCTTAAGATGTAAACAGGAACCACGTTATTCAGTTCAAATGTGGAACCTGTGAAGAATAAAGAACACCAATAATGATTCAAAGCGGAAAGTTTTAAGACTCTACTCAATATTATAAGTGTATGCAAGACTCACCCCATATGGCTGTAGACTGATCGTAATGTAAATAATGTGCATTAAACAATGAACAGCTCGAGTCAGGTGTGCATATCTGGATGGGCCAAGGGAGGGGTGATAGGGGTAGGCAGAATTAGGGCATGTGGACCGGTCGTGTGGAGGGGATCTGGTAGGCGTGGACTACGAACTACGAAACGAATATTGAGAAAACTTGTTGCGCATAATATGTAAAATTAAACTCTTGTTTGGAATTTGAACATTTTTGAGAAATGCTATAAGGAAATCAAAGAGAACTTTTGGTGTCTCGGATATATCATTTAGATTGAGAATTGCATTGAAATACTGGTCTAGATGGATATAACAGAATTCAGTAGCATCCAGCAATGGTCCTTTACTTAAAGTTTCTAGTATCTGAATGTCTTGCTCCAAGCTTGTGAAATTATGTTTTAATTCGTGGACATGTTGGCCTACCGCAGAGAATCCACTGTATCTCACGGCATTAACAAGTTCAGGATGCAACAAAGAATTAAAAGAGAAAAGTTACTTAAGTATGGTTCGTCCATTATTGGAATATGCAAACAGTGTTTGGGATCCTCGCCAAGAATACCTAATAAAAGAAATAGATAGTGTGCAGAGGAAAGCAGCAAGATTTGTAACAGGGGATTTCAGGAGAAAGAGTAGTGTATCAGAAATGTTAAAGGAACTAGGGTGGGTAACTTTAAGTAAGAGAAGGGAGAAAACTAGACTTATAGGATTATATAGAGCCTATACAGGAGAAGCAGCATGAGGAGATATCCGTGAGAGGCTTCAGTTGGAAAATAATTATACCGGCAGGACTGACTACAAATATAAAATTAGAAGAAATTTTGGCAGAAGCGATTGGGGTAAATTTTCATTCATTGGGAAGGGTGTGAAGGAGTGGAACAGTTTACCAGGGGTAGTGTTTGATCTTTTTCCAAAATCTGTACAGATATTCAAGAAGAGAATAAACAGCAACAGAGAAAATAAATGTTAGAGGGCATTCGACCAGTGCAGGTTAATGTAAATAAAAAATGTGTGTGAATAAATTAATTCCATCCCCTGGTCTAAGGAGTTTGGACAGCCAAAGTATGGGACTGCCTGTAGGGGTGAAGTACAGTGGGGACTTCGAGGGCCCGGGACCGCTACGGTAGCTGTGAAGGCCCTTCAGGAGCTCTGAAAAGTGGTGGCAAAAGGGGCTCTGGTTAAGATGCAGCGGATCATTATGCTACTTGGGTTCCAGAATGGGTAAAAGAAGAAAGTAAATAAATGCAATGTAAATTTTAAACTTATACCAGTTGTATAGTATCTTTTGAAGTAATTCTACATACTGTATATCAGTTGACTATATTTGTAAGTAGTACAGGAGATATTATAAGTAGAATTTTGTAAACAATATAAATTTATTAAGGATGAGCTGTGTGTTTAATAGAAAAAATTGTTAGCGTAAATTGTATAATATTGTATTATAGGAAAATTTTCTTCTCTTGTTAATTTAATACTTAGTACTTGACAATAATGTATTTTAGTGTACCATTTGCCACCGAGGTAGATACCTCATTTACAAATAAAGAAATCTTGATTTGATTTGATATCTTATCTTAAAGTTGCGCCCAGTTTGCCCGAGATAGGCACTACCAGTCATTGCACTGAAATCTATATACTCCACATCTGAGATAAGGATTGGATTTATTTATAGTGGCTGAATTATGTAACACCTCAGTACTCCTATTATCAGTACTAAAGGATATCTTTACTTTATTCTTATTAAATATATTAGTGACTTTATAAATGTTGTCATTAAATGTGAAGTTTGAATAGGAATTATGACTGGGTTTATCTCTGCTTAGCGTGGTTTGCGGACAATGTCTAATCTTACTGATTATACGTTCGATGAAAGAATCTTTATAGCCGTTAGCATAAGCTATAGAGCGAATGGTGTTCAACTCCTTGTTCAAGTCAGCTTTAGAATTTAGACTGAGGTGTTACATAATTCAGCCACTATCCTTATCTCAGATCAGGAGTATATAGATTTCAGAGCAATGACTGCGGTAGCGCCTATCTCGGTTAAACTGGGCGCAACTTCAAGATTATATATACTGAACATGTTAATGCCGTGAGATACAATAGATTCTTTGCGGTAGGCCAACATGTCCACGAATTAAAACATAATTTCACAAGCTTGGAGCAAGACACTCAGATACTAGAGACTTTAAGTAAAGGGCCGTTGTTGGATGCTACTGACTTCTGTTATATCCAACCAGTATTTCAATGCAAATCTCAGTCTAAATGATATATCCGAGACACCAAAAGTTCTCTTTGATTTCCTTATAGCATTTCTCAAAAATGTTGAAATTCCAAACAAGCGTTTAATTTTACATATTATGCGCAACAAGTTTTTTCAATATTCGTTTCGTAGTCCATGCCTACCAGATCCCCTCCACATGACCGGTCCACACGCCCTAATTCTGCCTACCCCTATCGCCCCTCCCTTGTCCCATTCAGATATGCACACCTGACTCGAGCTGTTCATTGTTTACTGCATGTTTTTTACATTACGATCAGTCTACGGCTGTATGGGGTGAGTCTTGCATACACTTATAATATTGAGTAGAGTCTTAAAACTTTCCCCTTTGAATCGTTATTGGTGTTCTTTATTCTTCACAGGTTCCACATTTGAACTGAATAACATGGTTCCTGTTTACATCTTAAGGAGTTATTTATGTGTTTCCACCTCATAGGCCTTAGATATAGAAGAATTCCGCCATACCCACATTTTATTCAGCAACATTCACGATTATTTTAAGATGACTCTGCAGATTATGAACTGTAGTTGAATTAAGTGTAAAAATGTTTTAAAACACAAAATATTTTATTATTATTGTAAATCGCTCACCAAATTCATTGAGCTTACTACTGTATGTCCACAGGGACATGAATCAACTTGAGAACTGTTATTCAGGATTCAGTATAATATGTTTGACTCTCAAGTCTTTAACTTATTCAATAAGGTTTTATTATGTGTCATTGTTTTAATGTAGATTTCATAGGGTTTTTATATCAGGCACAATTCGATATCTATCATGAGTTTTATATAATTTGCCTATTTTCTGATTTCTTTGTACAGCAGAGGATGATGCAAAAAGTGTCGAAACTAGTACTGAATATAATTAGAATGTTGTAATTACATCTATAAACAACATTATTACTGTATTGAATAGGTGGACATTAAAAGTTTATTCATTGTAACCTTTGCCATTAACATAAGGACGTCCGTGAATGCGATGTTCTCTGTTAAAAATCCGTTGTTTTACTTTTGTCCCACCATTTGCAGCTTGCATTTAGCTAACCTTCCCGCAAGTAAACAACTCGTTGGTGCACAAACGGTTCCACAGAGTGCGCTGGCACTTGTATCACTCCCTACAAAAATGCTGTTGGACTTACATCAGGCTCCATCTATCGGGGAGGGTTTGAACTACAAAGGGAGGTTGGTTCAACTTATATCCTTTTCTAGAACCACTGCTACCCGGCTGAGTATCACTCGCGGACACGGAACCAGTACTACTCGGTCGAATATCACTGTTACCGGTGCTCGGTTGAGGATCGTTTGCCTGCACTGTCAGATTTAATTCAGGATTTTCTCATGCGATAATTTCCAGGTGTGATTCCCACGGCCTCCACATTACTGCGTGAAGTGAAGTGAAAAACAACACACTTCACAAATATTAATTAACGAAGCAAAGAAATAATCCAAAACTTTCAAACAGCGAACAAAGCAAGTGTGAATTGTCTGAGCTGAAAAGAGAGACTGACGTCTATTTAACAAGAGGTGCATTGGCAACAGAGTTGTGAGGATTTCTGAAGGGGAATGCGAACTTCCGTTTTAAAGCCCACTGCCGTCATAAATCACCCCCTGCTAGGCCCGTAAGTGGCCAGGGTGATCAAACGTTTGCCGAACTCTTTGAATGCCGCTGGGTACGGGTTGAGCGTCAGGACTTTAATAAGCATATGAGTTGTGTAATCTAAACATAAATATATGTGAAATATCAAACTTACTTGAAGCGCGCCATCATGATTCAGCTGCTGTGACAATGACACGAAACAAAAGTGCGCCGAAACAATGAGTCGATATGTATCACGTAATAATATGCTCACACACAGTTGCCACATGCTTCTTGAATTGATCTACACAGTCAGCAATCAATTCCAGTGCTATACAAAGCACTGAGAGCAATCTAAATGAAAGAATGCAGGCCGTGATCATATGGACACGCAAGGCGTTAACAGGTTAAGAACCAAAATGGAGAAATAGTCACAGATAGGCAAAACGTTACTGAAGTTATTAGAGATTTCTACTATAAGCTGTATACATCAACCATTAATAAACCACCCAGTGATGAACAACTAGCCCAGAATTATACACATGAAGTAACACCGGAAGTAACCACTGCTGAGATTGAAAGTGCACTTAAACAACTAAGGAATAAAAAAAATCCCCTGGGGAGGATAAAATAACGAATGAAATACTAAAATTAGGTGGAAGAGATCTGCTAGAAGCCGTGAGAATACTCCTCAACAAGTGTATTAACTCTGGAAGAATACCAGAAAATTGGAAAAATGCTGAAGTGATACTTCTCTTCAAGAGAGGTGATAAGGAAAATTTAGAGAACTATCATCCTGTAAGTTTGTTATCACACCTTTACAAGCTCTTGACTAAAACTGTAACCAACCGCCTCACAAGAGAACTGGATTTTTATCAACCTGCTGAGCAAGTGGGATTTCGTAAAGGTTTCTCATCTATTGAACACATCCAGACTATTCGTCTTCTTGAAAAAAAAAAAAAAACACTGAGTACAACATCAAGATTCATCTGGCCTTCATTGATTATAAAAAAGCTTTTGACTCAGTGGAGATTTGGGTTGTGCCGTTACACTGCCAAACACCACAACAACAACCATAACGGCCAGCCCAAGGTATGAACTAGCAGTTACACAACTGCACCAGTTCGTAAGAAATAAGTGGAAGCTCAATCAGACACTATACACTCCTTACAACAACAAGAGAACAAGAAAAACTTACCTTCACAAGTGGAGAAGTGTCACAACAAACCGTGGATAATTTTAATTAACCACTGTACTGGTCATCAGAATACCAAAAAGTGAAAGAACAACAACATACCTTTAAGAAGGTAAAATAATTTAATCTTGATACCCAAAGTAGAACAACCTTTTTTTTAAATATAAAAAATAAAATTAAATAAAACCGTCCATAGAAGAGAAAAACAAACAATAATATAAGGTAATTAACAACTGAGGAAAACTCCTGAAAAACTGAGGTCGGCCAACCAAAAATAAGTGTAAAAGGTACATGACTACATGATAATTACTTTAAGTGAGTAGTGCCTTTGGGGTGCTTTTCAAAGGGTGACCTTGAAAGTACAAGTTTTCTCTTCATTTACTCTTACTTTCATTTAACTTATTATATTCGTCCGGATAGTGTGATCATGGAGCTTTCGCAAGGGGATCAGGGTAATTACGTCTCGAGTGACATAAACACAAGTAGAATGAACAGACGTTAAGACAGCCGAACAAACACAAACCGGGAAAATATCAAGTCATGAAAGGTTGGATAAGGTGTTAAAGTCACACAGACACCAAAATAAAATATTTACTAAAGCGTCAGTATCCCAAAAACAACCACTACCATCACTACAGAGTAGCCGTGGTAACCAACATACGCCATCAAGAGTTAGCAATGACCAATCACAAAGCATTAGCATAACAATGGTCGAAACATAAGGAACCCGGAAATTCCAAAACTCATTTACATTTTACAAGAAAAAAATAAAAGGAAAAGCAGGAATAAAATTAAAAGAGACCCAAACTTAATTTCTGATACCCTGGAGAAAACTCACATGGTCCTAAAACCTTTCCAAGAGGTAGAGTTCCTTTGAAGTACATATAGAGGAGATACAGCTTATCTCCCAAAACTCCACATTAATAATAATCATAACTTTTCATAATTTCCCAAACTAGATGAAACGCAATACACCTTCATACCACACATATCCAGATCATTAGGATATGTATATTATATATATATTTTTACAGAGGAAACCCGAAAACTTGAACAGTTACTGCCTTTTAAATTTTTGAACCAACAATTAGCATTATGGCCTTTTCAAAGGTCTTAAACACACGAAAGTTCTGATGATGATGATGATGATGATGCTTGTTGTTTTAAGGGGCCTAACATCGAAGGTCATCGGCCCCTAATGGTACGAAATGAAAGAACAAAAAATTCAAAGGCATCCACTGACCAAAATAAAAATAAAATGTCATGAAGAATGAATGAATGGATAGACAGGAACCCAACAAAACACAAAACAAACAAACAAAAACCAGTGGAGCGGACTCAATGCAGATCGAAAATAACATTGTTACCGACCAAGGAACCACTTACAAAGCACAATGATGCTTGGTGTCTAAAGGGGGTGCAAAATCCACGTCTAAGGCCCCACAGAATGGTACATGTCGCGAGTAAAATAGAACCATGGTATGTGTCATGTTGGGGTATTAATCAGAAGTAGCGAAGACTCACGGTGTTCCACAAAAGATGGTACTACTCACAAGTATTGCAATACGTACAAGTAACGCAGACCTATGGTGTGTCTCACACAATGGTGCAACTCATAGCCAACGCAAACTGAGAAGGTTCCCCACCTAGGTGTACTAAACACGGGCGCCGGTATTCCCGTGGTGTTCCTCACATAGTGGGTACTAATCACAGGCAACGCAGACCCACGGTGCTGCTCATATAGTGGTACAACTCACAGGCTACGCCCAGACCCGCGGTGTTGCTCACATGGGTACGACGCACGGGTACTGGAATCCACCAGGCCAGGCTTTTACTGCTACTAATCACAAACCGATTTCGTACCGAATTTAGTGGTACTACTCGCAAGTACAGGCAACCTATGGTGTTCCCCGCGTGATGGTACGATTCAAAATTAGTTTCATGGTTCTAATTCAGTCAGTCCTTGGTCGCCCCTTTTAGTCGCCTCTTACGACAGGCAGGGAATACCGCGGGTGTATTCTACATGTGCGTCCCCCACCCGCAGGGGGTACGAAAGTTCTAGAAGAGGGCATGTTTTCCAAAACATCATTCCGGTCTCCGGAGACTAAGTTCAATTTAAATGAAGAAGAAACTTACAGTTGCAGCATCAGGCTTGTAGTAACATCAAAGCGTCAGTTGCTCCATACTCACGTAATGATATCACAGAATATTGCATTTACTGAAGAAAGGAGGACGCTCTTCAAAATTTAAAAATTAAACCTTTAAGAATGGCAGAAAGCCATCGCACTAATATATTATGTCGGATCCATAATGTGCGCTAAGGCCAAAAGCCGGAGCGAGTGAGTAGCATGTCCTTCTTCCATCATGGTCAAGCTTCTTCTCATTTCATAATGGCCGATTACTCCCGCTGGAAGAGAGCAGTTCAACAAGATGGCGAGGAGTTCCCTGATTGGTCGGAGGCGAGGTCACGTTTCGACCACACCATAACAGATGGCAGCACACAGCAGAATGAGAGTTAAGTATCAAGAGCAAGTCCCAGAGAATAAATTAATTACTTAAGAAATATGATGGTTTACAAGTAGGAGAAATCCAAGTTGAGAATATAAACGTGACACTGTTTTCTACGGCTAATTGGCCAAATCAAAACCGTTCCTTGGGAAAGCAGTTTTAAATCCGTAATACTGTCTCACGGTAATCATGAAGGCACTTCAAAATGCCATGACAAACTCAAGGTATATAAAGCTCCTGAAAAACATTTATGATCAAGCAACAGCAAAAAAATGAAATGGCATATGGCTTTTAGTGCTGGGAGATCCCAGGACGGGTTCGGCTCGCCAGATGCAGGTCTTTTTATTGACTCCCATAGGCGACCTGCGCGTTGTGAAGAGGATGAAATGATGATGAAGACAACACATACACCCAGCCCTCATGCCAGGGAAATTAACCAAGGATGGTTAAAATTTCCGACCCTGCCAGGAATCGAACCCGAGACCCCTGTGACCAAAGGCCAGCATGCTAACCATTTAGCCATGGAGCCGGACAGCAACAGTGGTAGTCAGAGTGGACAAAGACCTCATCACCAATAAAATCCCAGTTGGCAAAGGAGTTCGACAAGGTGACACAATCTCTCCAAAGCTGTTTACCCTTGCCTTGGAAGATGTATTCAAAACCCTTCATTGGGATAATAAAGGAATAAGAATCAACGGGTTATATTTGAACCACCTGCGGTTTGCCAATGATATTGTTGTATTGTTGGATGCGCTTGAGAACGGTTGGCTGTTGAGAGAGCTCTTGCATTATTGTAGTGATAAAGTAGTGAAAACCTATTGAAATAGCTAAATTTTGTGTATATCATTTAGTGCTGTTTATATAGTGGTGTTTAGTGCTTGTTGGTAGAAATTGGGAGTAGTGATATTTATTTAAATTTTGTAACAAGTAATTCAGTTGGTCTTCAGTAAATTACGTTTTCTAGGTTAAGTAGGCTAGCTAGGTGTACCTTGTTTCGAATTTAGGTTTAGGAAATACTTTAGGTAATAATATTAACTTTAAAAATATTTGTAAATATCTGTAGGTCCGTTGGTTATACTTACAAAGGCAGATTATCATAAGGAATAGTACCGTAACTTCTGCAGCAACTTCTCCGGTATTTCGTATAGATATCCGTTCAAACTATCGCGAAGGTAATAATTTACTACATTTAAAAAAAACACGATAGGCCTGTAAACTTCCATTTAAAAAGAAGTTAAAGAGATTACACGGTAATAGTTAACAGTCGTATTGTTATTGATTATTGTCGCTCCTCATATTCAAATATTGCATTGTTGGCTACAGTCGTGAACAAAGGGTGTAGTGTAGTCAAGTAAATAAAAATCAGCTGACCTTGTATTCCATTCATTTGTACTTCTGAGTAGGTAGTTAAAGTATCCGTAATCTATATTTCGCTCCCTCGATCTTCCGAATGTACTATTCGGGTGAAGATAAAAATGGATTGCATGGAGTGGGAATACTGATTGGAAAACGACTGAAGAACAAAGTTATGAAGGTTGAATATATCAATGGAAGGATTATGATGATAAGACTGAATGGGAAAAGAAAATACTTAGTGATCATTCACGTTTATATGCCAACCTGTAATCATTCTGATGAAGAGGTAGAAGAGTGTTATGAGAAGATAGATCAACTCATTGAGAAAGAGGAAAAGAATGCATGTATTGTTGTAATGGGCGATTGGAATGCGGTTGTTGGTGAAGGATCAGATGGTAAGACCATTGGTAAATTTGGATTGGGAGACAGAAATGAGAGGGGAGAAAAGTTGATTGAATTCTGTAATGAAAATTGCATGGTGGTTGGAAACACTTTGTTTGACAACCACAAAAGGAGAAGGTATACTTGGATATCTCGATTAGATGACAAGAAATATCAAATTGATTATATAATGATACAACAACGGTACAGAAACTGCCTAAAGAATGCTAAATGTTACCCAGGAGCAGACATTTATTCTGACCATATATTAGTTGTAGCAGAGGTAATGATTAAATTGAAAATAGTATGGAAAGGAAAGAAGGGAGAAGAAATTAATATTGAGAAACTGAAAGATAAAGACAAGTGTAGAGAACTAGAGGATGAGTATTGTAACAATAATACATCAGGAAATGAAACAGAAAATATAGAAAGGAGATGGGAAACTTTTAAAAATGGGATAAAAGAAGCAGCTAAGAAAACGCTTGGAGTCAAGGAGAGGAAAAGGGCAAAGAAGGAATGGATAACATCAGAAATGATAAGTAAAATGGAGGAACGCAGGAAATGGAAAACAGTAAATACAGAAGAAGGAAAGCGTAACTACAGGAAGTTAAATAATGAATTAAGAAGAGAAACAGAAAAGGCAAAGAAGAAATGGTTGACAGAAAAGTATGATGAGATAGAGCAACTGGAGAAAGAAGGGAAATATGACTTGATGTACAAAGAAGCAACAAATATAGTATTCAGAGAAAAGAGAAGGAACAACAGCAATAAGGAAATAGAGGCTACAGATGGCACAATGATATATGAACCCCAAGAAATAATGAAAAGATGGGAAGAATACATAGAATGGCTATATGATCGGGACAATCGACCAAATGAAGAAGAACTTGAATTAGAGGAGGAAGATATGGTTAAAGAGGATGATAAAGGGGAAAACATACTGAGAAGAGAGATCGAAGCATCACTGAACGAGATGAAAAATAGAAAAGCAATGGGAATAGATGAGATTCCTGTTGAACTGTTAAAAGCGTTAAATAATGAAGGGAGAAAGGAGTTGATTGGATTATGTAATCAAATATACATGACAGGAAAATGGCCAAAGGACTTCAGTGAAATCATCTTAATCCCTATGGAAAAGAAAAAGAACAGCAAAAAATGTGAAGAACATAGGACATTGAGTCTGATTTCACATGCAACCAAAGTCTTACTGCAGACGCTCAACAGAAGGATATATGGAAAGCTGAATAACTTTATAGGTGAAGAACAGTTTGGTTTCAGGAGAGGAGTTGGAACAAGAGACGCCATTGGACTTCTGAGGGTGATAGGAGAGAGGTACATAGAGAAAAACAGGAAGGTTTATGCTGTATTTATTGACCTTGAGAAGGCTTTTGACTGTGTCAGATGGGACAAATTGATGACAATCCTGAAGAAACATGGAGTTGATTGGAGGGATAGAAGGCTAATAAAGAATTTGTATATAAACCAGAGAGCAAGAGTGAGAATAGGAGATGAGTTGAAAGAAGAAATTGAATTAGGAAGAGGTGTAAGACAGGGCTGCTCTTTATCATCGACACTGTTCAACATCTATCTCGAAGAAATAATCAATGAAAGTTTTAATGGAAATAGTGGAGTTTGTGTTGGAGGTAGGAGAGTAGAATGTATAAGATTTGCAGATGATATGGTTGTGATGGGAGAAAGCGAACGTGAAATGATACAAATGTTAGATAAACTCAACATGAAACTAGAAGAATATGGAATGAGAATTAATAAGAAGAAGACCAAAAGTATTATACCATATGATCAGTGTAACCTTTCCCGATGCCTCTATCTTATGTTGTTGCGCCACGATGGGCGACCAATTTTATATATGCCTTACTTTTGAGTTGCGACCTTTACCAGCATATCTGTCTTACGTTTTTGAAATATTACCTGTGCATACACATATGTAAATATTACTCCGGTCTCTTAATTCTAAGTATCGGGTCGCAAGTCACACAAAGATTCCAAACTGGAATTGTATTCACGAGCATAAGTTCTAACATATAGCATATAATCATTTCTCAGGGTAAAACTCACTTCGTTGTTCCTAAATGCATTAAATAAATCGCGGATTCCGTTGAAGAGTCGCCATCCGTTGAAATATTTATAATATATCCTTATATTAAAAGAAGTTATCAGATCCTCACCTAATATTAAGCGTAAGCTAGCTCAATAATTCCGTATGCTATCCTACTACTACCTACTTAAGGATTATAAAAGCAAAATCAAATCTATATACAATTTATTAGCATGCTAATGTATAATTACAATGAATCATATATATTCATTGGCAATAAGGAAAGGAAAATCGTAATATTTTAAGCATCATCCCCAAAGTGATTGGATTCCGGAATAAACATATTTGAAAAACGTTCAAATCTTCAATACATTTGCTTACATAATTGATAATAACCAAATTATACCATATCTTCCATGATTAAATTCGTATGAGGGGACAAATAGGGATCAGACCTTTATTAAATCAAGGAGGAGTGGAATATCTTTCATTTAATGTTGTTTGGAATTTTCTTTGGGGCATAAGTTAAGTTTTATTTTGGTTTACGGACTATTTGACCAACAATTTAAATATACGTTTGGCTTCTTGTTAATGACTTTCCACGTTACGAGATAAGCATTAGCATTTTTAATTATGGGTTCAAAACACCCATATAGTTATCAAAAATTCCTATCATAACCCAAATGAATAGATTAATTCAGTACATCACCATCTGTACAACATAAACCAACTAAATCTAGTACGGAGTGCTATAGATTTGACGGTACGTCATTCTAATCTGCGAAAATCGTGCCATACAGTGCAAGTCATGTGCTAAAATATTTACATACTCCCAAATATTTCTTCGCTGTGCCATAGTCTCGATAAAGCAGACCGTACTTCGTGTAAGCGCTAACATGCTGACCTTCAAATACGTAAATGTGCGAGATTTCATTCTACTCCTAAAGATATATATATCGTAATACGTAACAAACACGTAACCTCACCATATCCTCTTCCGAAAGTTACAACGAAACAAAAACAGCATGGATCGAAACATGCTTTCAACTCAACATGGCCTATATTCATTACTTGCAGTGCTAACCCAAATCTAATATATTACGTAACACAGGAATCCGCATTCTAATTATCTATCCCATTCTTCAATAACGAACAGAAGCATGTTTCCTCATTCTACATATAACATGCCACATTAACATTTCATTTCCTCTGTAAATATATATATCTTCATATTTAAAATATATCATCACTCAATTCCACTAAAATAACCCCTGTGTTACGGACGCAGTATTCAATAACCTGACTATACTTTATACACTGCAACTTCGTAATATCAAACACTTCTTTACCATATTATAATCATACTGGCCATGGTTGGTATACATATTGACCCGAATTTCTAGGTTACGTCTTATACCTCGCTTATATTTATACATCCACAACTGGTTAAACGCTTCACGGTCTATACGTATTAATTGGCACAAAACATGCATAAATACACAGTCAGATCTAGTTTCCAATAACCTTAACATTATCACATTAGCACTGCAGTTATATAGCACAAAATAGCACTTTTCATCGGCTAATAAATCGCATTTATATTCATATATCTTCTCATTGGCACTTGATCTCTTATATCTAGCACTCCTGTACACCTATAAATATTTTTCATTAATTGATTTGAAATTCATTACGATGCAATTCGTAATACTTATCTCGTAACTGGATTTCTGCTGGCTCTCAGCTGGACTACGGCATCATGGAACAGGCAATCGCTGCGATCCGAAGACTACGTCATCTGCGGCTTCATCTTGGGTCTTGGCTTGAGCTAATCAGTCTTGAGCAAAACATTTCCTCTGTTTAAGCTGAGTCCATGTCACCAGTCATCATGCAATCATAAAAGAACAAAAACATGGTATAGTACATAGTATACTGGTGAAAAATAGGCAATTCAATTCCCAATACTTGTTGTTGGAAACTCGTGTTAGACGAAAATATTCTTTTCTTTAAATTTATAATGTTCTCTAATTTGGCCTATTCCTTGTTCTTTCTTTTGCTTAAACAGCTATTGCCTCCCTCCTGGAAACAATAAATTTTGCCGTTATGGTACTACTTTCGGCAACGTGTAATTCAGCTGAAGCTTTCTTTCCCCGATTCTGACTTCAGATCTCACAGTGACGAATATTTCTTTCAAATATACTCCTTTTCCGTATTGTATTCTTGCAGATAGAGTCTTCTATTCCGTTAATATATCAATATTTCCGTATGTGGCGTTGAGTTGATCTTTTAATAATCTTATTATAAGCCGTGCAGCTTCCCTTAAACTTGTATCTTTCATCAGTCACAAAGTAGTCAAGAATCGTTCTCTTTCAAATTTTTTTTCGTCCGTCATTATTTAACTCTTGAAATTCTTTTCCCTTGCGGCCGGGCGATATCGATTTATTCGATCACTACTCTGTGTACTTGCACCTGAAGTTATTGTCCGCCATCTTTGTCCACTGTATTCATTCCATTGACGGCCGCTAATGTAACGTAATGGTACAGTATAAGAGGAGAAGAAATAGAGCAAGTCAGTAACTTCAAGTATTTGGGAAGTATGATCAGAGATGATATGTATTGCACAACAGAAATTAAGAAAAGAATTGCCATAGCAAAAGAAGGCTTTAGGAAAAAATCAAAATTATTTTGTGGACCACTAAACAAAGATTTGAGGAAAAGACTTGCTAAGTGTTACATTTGGAGCATAGCGCTGTATGGAGCAGAGACTTGGACATTGAGAAAGAAAGATGAGAGAAGATTGGAGGCACTAGAGATGTGGGTATGGAGGAGAATAGAACGAGTGAAATGGGAAGACCGGGTAAGGAATGAGGAGGTATTACGAAGAGTTGGAGAAGAACGAAGTATGTTACAAACCATTAGAAGGAGAAAAATGAACTGGATCGGACATTGTTTGAGGAGGGACTGTTTACTGAAAGAAGGAATAGAAGGAATGGTGAAAGGCAAACGAGGAAGAGGAAGGAAAAAATATCAAATGTTGGACAATATCCAAGGAAATAAATATTCGGACATGAAAAACTTGGCGCAGGACAGGCAACAGTGGAAGAGGTTCATCCCATGACAAGACCTGCCATAAGGCAGAATACCTAGATAGATAGATAGATCTTTCAGTATTTATGAGCAGTTAGCTAATAATAAATAAAGTTCATATATCCCAGAAATTGCAGTTCAAGTCCCTGGAGTAGAAGTAGTAGTTTTGATATAAATATTTGAGAAATTACTGTAGACAACCTCGTATTTTTCAGTAGGCCTAATTAAGGACACTTTCATTCTCCGTCCCGTGGAGTAGGGAAAATAATAGTAATCCACCAGCTATAATAATCACATAACCACATTTCAGTAGAATTGTAGTGAAGATAAGGTATAATATATTAGATAGTATCTTGCCAGTTATATTCGTGTTTTTCTTCGTGTACGGCAATCCTTTCGATACTTCAGCATTTAACCAAACGCAGTGTAGTGTAGTGTAGATACATTGTAGTATAGATACAGTACATTTAGATAGTGCCGTATCTTGCCTGCTATATTCGTGTGTTATTTTTCATGTGTATCTATTAGACCGTAATACTAATAATAATTTGTCTAAGCATTTAGCTTCGTTGGTAATCTTTGAGTACAGTAGTTCTTGCAAATTTCATTTCTGTTGTGCTTAGTTTAGTGACATACGGTACGGTACCGGTATCGTAATTAGGATACATCTGAAAGTAGTTTAAAATTACTGTAGTGTACTGTACAGTAGTATACGAGTAATATCCTATTAGAATTTAGTGTGATTATTTTATTATTGTAAAATATTTGTGTAGTACTGATGTAGTAGAGGTATCCGTAGAAACTCTTACTAAAATACTGTTGTTGTAATTAGAATAGGCTTAATTGCAGTTTGGAATTGTGTCGTTCTTGTGTAGGCTATTACTTTCGATATTCAGTAATTAACAGCAGTTTTTATCCTGTCAGGGGTTGTAGGATTAAAAAAAAAATAGAGCACGACTAAGTAGTATTGTAGTGTAGTCGTATATTAATTACCTTATTGTTGTGTGCTATCCCAGACAATATATCCCTCCGTTCATTTATTTTTTGCAAATAAGTTATTTTATTTTTAATTTCATTTTTTTCCCCCCGTTAAAGAATGGCTAAGGAGCGCGAGTGTACTTACTGTGGATGTGGCGAGGCATTGAGGGGTATGAGGGAGGAGTTGGAAAGTTTGAGGGAGATAATTAGGATTCTCACAGAAGACAGGAAGGAAGATAGGACTCCCTCAAACAATGTACAGGTTACAGTAGGTGTACAAGAGGGAGGGGAAGGAAAGGGAGGTGTTGTAGAAGACAGGTGGTCTAATGTTCTAAGGGGAAGGAGATTGCAGGCTAAGGGCTCTATTCAGGATCAGAATTCAGGACAGGTGCTGTGCGAAATCGGTACGAGTCACTCCAGGTAGAACAACAGAAGGAAGATGAGGGACAGGGAACTGTTGCTGAGATGTGTGGAAGTAGGAGGAAGGGAAAAGGTAGGAAAGGAAAATGTACAGTAGAGGATAGGAAAAGACAGGTGGAACAGGGTCACGGGAAGGAGAAAAGGGAGGAGGAAGTAGCTTCTGCAGCTATCAGGAAAGATAGGGCTGACCAGGAGGGGAGGGGATCAAATGAGGTGGGTAGGGTTGAGGCTCTGGTCATGGGGGATTCCATCGCTAGACACGTGGGGAAAGTGTGTGGAGGAAAGGGTACCAGGGTAGAGTGTTATCCAGGAATTAGGTTGAGGCAGATGTTGAGGAAAGTAGAAGAGAGGGAGGAGGGGAAGGAGAAGGTGGTAGTGTTTCACGTTGGTACCAACAATGTAAGGCAAGCTGATATAAGTACCAACATAGTTGGAGATGTGTGGGATCTGGTAAATGCAGCACGGGTGAAGTTTAAGAAAGCGGAGATTGTTATTAGTGGAATACTGTGTAGAAGGGATACTGACTGGAGGGTGATTGGGGATTTAAATGAGACTATGGAGTGGGTATGTGGGAAACTGGGAGTGAAATTTCTAGATCCTAATGGGTGGGTAGGAGATAGGGATCTGCGCTCAGATGGCCTTCATTTAAACCGCAGTGGTACGTATAAGTTAGGAAATTTGTTTGAAAGGGTAATAGGGAGGTACATTCAGGGAAACGGGATAGCCTAGGGAGCGGTGATAAGGGAACAGGGAACTGGAAATCAAGTAGGGATGACATAAAATTGTTAGTGTTGAACTGTAGAAGTATTGTAAGGAAAGGAATAGAATTAAGTAATTTAATAGATATATATTTACCAGATATTGTAATAGGAGTTGAATCATGGCTGAGAAATGATATAATGGATGCAGAAATTTTCTCACAGCACTGGAGTGTGTACTGTAGAGATAGGATAGGAAGGGTGGGAGGGGGAGTGTTCATTCTGGTGAAAGAAGAATTTGTAAGCTACGAAAAAGTTAAAGATGAAACACATGAAATTCTAGGTGTAAGGCTCATTTCTAAAGATAATAGGCAACTTGATATATTTGGAGTGTACAGATCGGGAAAGGGTAGCACTGACGCAGATTCGGAAATATTTGATAGGATAGTCAGCTATGTGGGAAACGACATGGAAAGAAATGTGATCGTAGCGGGAGATCTGAATTTGCCAGATGTCAATTGGGAAGGAAATGCGAACGACAGGAAGCATGACCAACAAATGGCAAATAAGTTAATATGGGAAGGACAGCTGATTCAGAAAGTGATGGAACCAACCAGAGGGAAAAATATCCTGGATGTGGTGCTGATAAAAACAGATGAGCTCTATAGGAAAACTGAAGTAATAGATGGTATTAGTGATCATGAAGCTGTTTTTGTGGTAGTTAAAAATAAATGTGATAGAAAGGAAGGTCTTAAAAGTAGGACTGTTAGGCAGTACCATATGGCTGATAAAGCAGGCATGAGGCAGTTTCTAAAAAGTAGCTATGATCGGTGGAAAACGGTAAATAAAAATGTAAACAGACTCTGGGATGGGTTTAAAGAAATTGTTGAGGAATGCGAAAACAGGTTTGTACCATTAAGGGTGGTAAGGAATGGTAAAGACCCACCTTATTATAATAGAGAAATAAAGAGACTAAGAAGGAGGTGCAGACTGGAAAGAAATAGAGTTAGAAATGGCTGTGGAAGTAAGGAGAAATTGAAGGAACTTACTAGAAAATTGAATGTAGCAAAGAAGGCAACTAAGGATAACATGATGGCAAGCATAATTCGCAGTCATACGAATTTTAGTGAAAAATGGAAGGGTATGTATAGGTATTTTAAGGCAGAAACAGGTTCCAAGAAGGACATTCCAGGAATAATTAATGAACAAGGGGAGTGTGTATGTGATGATCTTCAAAAGGCAGAAGTTTTCAGTCAGCAGTATGTAAAGATTGTTGGTTACAAGGATGATGTCGAGATAGAGGAGGAGACTAAGGCCAAAGAAGTAATAAAATTTACGTATCATAACAATGACATTTACAATAAGATACAAAAGTTGAAAACTAGAAAAGCAGCTGGAATTGATCAGATTTCTGGGGATATACTAAAGACGATGGGTTGGGATATAGTACCATATCTGAAGTACTTATTTGATTATTGTTTGGTCGGAGGAGCTATACCAGATGAATGGAGAGTTGCTATAGTAGCCCCGGTGTATAAAGGAAAGGGTGATAGACATAAAGCTGAAAATTACAGGCCAGTAAGTTTGACATGCATTGTATGTAAGCTTTGGAAAGGCATTCTTTCTGATTATATTAGACATGCTTGTGAAATTAATAACTGGTTTGATAGAAGGCAATTCGGTTTTAGGAAGGGTTTTTCCACTGAAGCTCGACTTGTAGGATTCCAGCAAGATATAGCAGATAGCTTGGATTCTGGAGGTCAAATGGACTGTATCGCAATTGACCTGTCTAAAGCATTTGAGAGGGTGGATCATGGCAGACTACTGGCAAAAATGAGTGCAATTGGACTAGACAAAAGAGTGACTGAATGGGTTGCTATATTTCTAGAAAATAGATCTCAGAGAATTAGAGTAGGCAAAGCTTTATCTGACCCTGTAATAATTAAGAGGGGAATTCCTCAAGGCAGTATTATTGGATCTTTATGTTTTCTTATATATATATAAATGATATGAGTAAAGGAGTGGAATCGGAGGTAAGGCTTTTTGCGGATGATGTTATGCTCTATAGAGTGATAAATAAGTTACAAGATTGTGAGCAACTGCAACGTGACCTCGAAAATGTTGTGAGATGGACAGCAAGCAATGGTATGTTGATAAACGGGGTTAAAAGTCAGGTTGTGAGTTTCACAAATAGGAAAAGTCCTCTCACTTTTAATTACTGCGTTGATGGGGTGAAAGTTCCTTTTGGGGATCATTGTAAGTATCTAGGTGTTAATATAAGGAAAGATCTTCATTGGGGTAATCACATAAATGAGATTGTAAATAAAGGCTACAGATCTCTGCACATGGTTATGAGGGTGTTTAGGGGTTGTAGTAAGGATGTAAAGGAGAGTGCATATAAGTCTCTGGTAAGTCCCCAACTAGAGTATGGTTCCAGTGTATGGGACCCTCACCAGGATTACCTGATTCAAGAACTGGAAAAAATCCAAAGAAAAGCAGCTCGATTTGTTCTGGGTGATTTCCGACAAAAGAGTAGCGTTACAAAAATGTTGCAATGTTTGGGTTGGGAAGAATTGAGAGAAAGAAGAAGAGCTGTTCGACTAAGCGGTATGTAATACCAATATAATGGTCCGTTATTGGACATTAAAAATTTTCCAGCTAACTCATTCTTGGTTGCCTGCGTTTCGCCCTCGTGTGCTAAGTTAGGCTCGTCAGTTGGGACCTAGCACACCACCCAAGACGCAAGGCTAGTGCATACCGTGGAGGCCACTGCATAAGCTATTTGAAGCCACCAGCAGTGCGAATGCACTATGAGAGTCATGTTTCATTACCAAAAAATAGATGCCTACCTGGCCATCAAATGATGTAGATGTTGATTCCCATAGGGAACCTAAAATATTTGTCCTGAACGAGTAAATTTATAATACCAATATAATGGTCCGTTATTGGACATTATAAATTTTCCAGCTAACTCATTCTTGGTTGCCTGCGTTTCGCCCTCGTGTGCTAAGTTAGGCTCGTCAGTTGGGACCTAGCACACCACCCAAGACGCAAGGCTAGTGCATACCGTGGAGGCCACTGCATAAGCTATTTGAAGCCACCAGCAGTGCCAATGCACTATGAGAGCCATGTCTCATTACCAAAAAATAGATGCCTGCCTGGCCATCAAATGATGTAGATGTTGATTCCCATAGGGAACCTAACTTAGCACGAGGGCGAAACGCAGGCAACCAAGAATGAGTTAGCTGGAAAATTTATAATGTCCAATAACGGACCATTATATTGGTATTATAAATTTACTCATTCAGGACAAATATTTTAGGTTCCCTATGGGAATCAACATCTACATCATAAGTGGTATGTTCCGAGCTGTCAGCGGAGAGATGGCATGGAATGACATTAGTAGACGAATAAGTTTGAATGGCGTTTATAAAAGTAGGAAAGATCACAATATGAAGATAAAGTTGGAATTCAAGAGGACAAACTGGGCAAATATTCATTTATAGGAAGGGGAGTTAGGGATTGGAATAACTTACCAAGGGAGATGTTCAATAAATTTCCAATTTCTTTGAAATCATTTAGAAAAAGGCTAGGAAAGCAACAGATAGGGAATCTGCCACCTGGGCGGCTGCCCTAAATGCAGATCAGTATTGATTGATTGATTGTGCTCGTAAGTGAAAATCGAGATGAGCTAGAAGGCATGATCCAAGAATAAAAACTGCTTCTTCTAAGATTAGTTTGGAAATGAACATTAATAAAATGTAGATACTAAGCCCAGACAGTCAACCACTTAAAATAGGAAACTAATATATAGAAGCTGTCGATGAGTACATCTATCTTGGACACAAAACAAAACTTGGAAAAGACAACCAACATGCAGAAACTCCTTGTAGGATAGGTACGAATTGGATAGCATTCCGAAAACTCAGATTCATCCTGACCAACAAGGATGTTCCAATCAACCTGAAGACCAAGCTTTATAATACGTGCGTGCTGCCAGTTACAACTTATGGTCTGGAAACGATGACTCTGACGAAGGAAAGTGCTCGCAAGCTTCAGCGAACACAACGAGGCATGGAGCGACAGATGCCAGGGATCAGCCTTAGGGATAAGATCTGTTCAGAGGACATCAGGAGAAGAACGAATGTAACAGACATCCTAGAGAGAGTAGCAAGGCTAAAATGGCAATGGGTAGGACACGTAGCTCGACAAGACTACAACAGGCAGACCTCTAGGATTGTTCACTGGAGACCATGGGAATACAAGAGAGGCATTGGAAGACCCCAGAAGAGATGACTCGATGACCTAAAGCTGTTGGCTGGAACACGCTGGTTCCAAGTGACTCAAGACCGAAGACGATGGAAGCATATGGAAGAGGCTTATATCCAGCAGTAGATTGAAATAGGCTTTAAAAAAATAAGAAGAAGAAGTGACCATATGGTGACAGCCCTCATGGTGATGTATTATTGACAATTTTAACTTCAGACGGGTAAATTTGTTTAGCACGTTACACAGAAGGTTGGTAATACTTCTCCAAGTGGTAACAGTGACTGCATTATCATTTAAATGTTCACTAGTGATTGTCAAAGATGTAGGTATTGTTGAAGTGAAGCAAGCATGGAGCACATGAAAATGTATACTATATTTCACGTGTTTATAGCATTCACCAAATTTATGTACATCATATTGCCTTCACTTAATAAACGGCTAGAGAGAATAGTAGTGTTTGTTTTCAGAAAAACATTTTTTTTTGCTGGCTGCTTTACGTCGCACCAACACAGATAGGTTTTACGGCGACGATGGGAGAGGAAAGTGCTAGGAGTGGGAAGGAAGGGGCCGTGGCCTTAATTAAGGTACAGCCCCAGCATTTGCCTGGTGTGAAAATGGGAAACCACGGAAAACCATCTTCAGGGCTGCCGATAGTGGGGTTCGAACCTACTATCTCCCGAATACTGGATACTGGCCGCACTTAAAAGACTGCAGCTATTGAGCTCGGTAGAAAAACATTGGTAGGTTGATACAGGCTATTTAAATCTTTATGTTACCATATGGTAACTCTAGTTAGGGTGAGTACATTTCTATTTACTCAGTGTTTTTATTTTATTTCCATTTTGTGTGTTAAAGAAATAACTGATCTCTTTAAAAATGAAGATGAGTTTGAAAAGATATATAAAGAGCCTCCTGAAGTTAATAAGGGATCCGATGAGTATTCAGTAGATGAGGGTGGTGATGGCCTGTTGGATAATTTAACAGACTGTCAACTGCAAGCGCCTGCTGAAGCTATTCTTGTGTCTATGGCTAGAATTGGTTGAGATAAAGGGATTCCGTATATGATATGTGAAACCATATGGTGTGCAATTCAATGTGCAGGGATAGGATTATTCAATTATGTGTTGTTTACATTATGCAGATAATACTTCACTTGATAGACTGGATAACATGGGACAATTGAGACTTGTTATGAGTTTGCCACTAATTTCAAACCAGAATAGCATTTGAATTATGACAAACGAATGATTGAGTACTTGGATGCCATGAGAGCAAGCAGTTCATCAAAACCAAACCTAGTGGATTCGGCTGTAATGTATGGTGTTTGACTATGAGAAATGGATTTGACTTCAAAATTTATCAGAGTAAAATTCCAATGTAATTGATGAGCCAAAAGTTTGGAAATGTATTTGCTTCTATGTTACGATGATAAATTACCTCCCCACACAAGTTAAATGTTCGCCATTATGGTTTTAGTTTGACAAACTTTGTACTAGACTGACTCTTCTAGCACACTTGAAAGAGTTGAGCTACGTTGGCACAGACTCAATTGGCAAAACTGGATTCTAAAAGACTGTTGTGTAAAATGTTCAGAGGCTTGAAGAAAGCTTAGAGGGATCATAATGGTTTAATTAAAAAAAATAACAATGGACAGAACCACCATAACAGTAACATCATCAGTGCATGACGTGAAAGCAGTAACATCAGCCAACTGGTATTCTTGATCTGAGAAAAAATGCAATCAAAGTCAAATGCCTTAAACACACCACAAAGTACAATAAATACATGGGGGTACCGACCAGATGAATGCTAATGCTTGAAAGTAACGTGTTGGAGTTAGGGCAAGAAGTGGTTGTGGCAGCCAATATTCATCTCGATGATAGACACAGCAGTACAGAACACCTCGATTCTCATGTAAACTCTGACCGTCCACAGCTGGACTTCCAAAGGGAGGCTGCTCAAAACCTTCCGACTGCATTCTTCACAATGCGAGGTTTGACGAGAAGGATCACTGTGATGAACCTGTTCCAGAAAAGAAAAGGTAGAGATGCGCTAAAGAATTCTCCACCAGCGTAAGACACACACAGTGCAGAAAGTGTGGCATTGGATTGTGGTTGAAGTGCTTTGCAACTTATCATAGCAGATAGAATGTAAAAACAGACATAAAAAGGACAATTAAAATGTAAACATTTGAAAAAATACAGAAAAATGAGCATTTTGCTCAATTGCCTTGAAGATCTGAGATTTGTACCTGTTTAGGACTAGCGTGACCATACGATCACAGGTCATATCTAAGCAACTAGCGGGTTTCCAAAATTTTTTTGCATGTTTATGTTATAGCCTTATGTGCTGAGGTCTGTAGAAGTAGATCTGTTTGTTAAGCTATTCAACTTGGAGGCACACTCAGTCCTCAAATAGCATTATCACTGGTTATGCAGTCACAAGGAAACCACAATAACCAAGGGCGGCTCCAAAATATGGCATACAAGGTAAGATAAGGAGTAAGCTTGTTCACCATTGCTTTTCTCACTGGGCCGAAAAGTCCTATTCCAACATGACTAATTCTCCTTTCATAACATTCAATGCACTAGTCATGCTCTGAACGTCATTACTCAGCACCACCCAGACCTCAGTATCTACCATACTGTCACAGCCATAAATGAGACTTAGACTTCAGTGGAAGGTACATTTTGTTCTGACCTGTGCAAAGAGATGGGTGTAAATATACTCTATCTAATGAAGAAATAGCCACGGGCAGTAACAGCAGATCAGAGAATCTGAAAATGAACCTGGATAAGATGAAGTTCAAGTTGGCAATTAATGCAATATTTCTGATTAGGAAACTGCAACAAAGGTACAAGAACAGGCTAATGTATGGAATCCTGTGACAGATGAGTCTGGAATGAGAATAAGCATAAAAGAGTAAAACAGCAGTGATGACAAGAAGTAGGAAAGAATGGGTAAATAACAAAATGGTAAAGCAACATGAATTATGAAAAGTTTCAAATACTTGGGAAATATAATCATAGAAGAGGGGAAGATAACTATGGTGACTAGTATTACAAACAAATGGCTTTTAACAGAATGTGAGGGATATACCGTGGAACCAAGAATCCTCAAGTAAATGCACAGAAGTTCTGTATTCAACCTATTATCTACTAATACTGATATATGCAGCAAGTACATAGACAACAAAAAACGAGATGAGAGTAGAGTTCAGGCAGTAGGGATGAAATTTCTTCTTGGTATGGCAGGGAAGGCATAAAAGATGGAATCAGAAATAGATAGGTTAGAAAGAGGATTGGAGTAGTGCTGGGAATGAACGGAGCCGAGCCGAGTTGAAGGTTCCCGCACATTCAATCAGAGAAACAGAATACAACCGCAAGGAAAATCATGGGATGGAAACAATTGTTCCCTCCGAAACCTCCTCCATTTCACTCACCGTTTCCTTTACTTGTAGCAGAGGTGCTGCACTGTCATTTGGACATTATGTACATGCCGTACAATGATTCAGAATGAAATTATGATTAATGGATGTAGGGCCTATTAGCAAATTATAAGAAATGAGGTTACAACTCGCAATTGTGTAACAACAAATATTTGATGTTCCGAGTACTGAATTTGAGAAGGACCTATTTTCTTCATTAATCAATTCAGAAGCAGATGCTATTAAAATAATTTATTGACAGTAGGCATATAGGTATCAGTAACACATTTTTGACAGTCTGAGGAACATAAAATATATTAAATAATCAAACTCTATCCTGCAGGTGCACCAAGTGTAATAGGCCTACATAAGAGATTAACAAGTGAATAATAATAATAATAATAATAATAATAATAATAATAATAATAATAATAATAATAATAATAATAATAATAATAATAATAATAATAATAATAATATTATTCATTCTTCATTGTGCCCAACTAAGGAGTGCGATTGAACTTATTCAGCAGATGATGTTGCCTTTTTCTTCTCCCAAAATGTCTTCATCCTCTCGTTGTGGCTTTTCTTGGAATCTTCTGACCAAGTTTTGTTGGTGGTAGTCCTTGAATGATGATTATAATAATAATAATAATAATAATAATAATAATAATAATAATAATAATAATAATAATAATAATAATAATAATAATAATACAAGTTAATGGACAATGGAGAATAGCATCAAATGAAACAGTTTATAAGGAAATTGAACCAGTATTGAGCATGATTAGGAAAAAATATATATCATTCTTTGGACATCTTATCATAACACTTGACATCAGAATTAGCAGAATAATTGAAAAATTATGGAATAGCAAGACCAAGATTAAATGGGTCACGTAAATTAAGGACGATATTAAAGGACTACAAATAACAATAGACGATCTCAAAAATAAAACAGAAAAAATTAAAATACTTCAAGACACCCACACCAGGCTACAGGCCAAGATCAATAAAAGGTCTAATGAGAGGGTATTTTCAACAGGGGAAGGCAGCATCTCTCAGAATGAAAAAATATTGGGCTGATAGGAAATCAAGGAATCCCTTGTATAACTAACTAGAGTGGTCCAATGTAGGCCATAAAACAAACAAACAAACAAACAAACAAACAAACAAACAAACAAACAAATAAATAAATAAATAAATAAATAAATAAATAAATAAATAATAATTATTTATTATAATAATTATTGATAACCTGCAACCTGTTTTCCAGTCATTGACCGGGTCAGGGATGTAATGAATGAAACATATATAGGCTGTTATTACAATGGGGTCGCCACTCCCAAGGTGATTTAATAATGAGTGATAAATGCTATGAAATGATAAAGGAGAGTGTTGCTGGAATGAAAGATGACAGGGAAAACCGGAGTACCCGGAGAAAAACCTGTCCCGCCTCCGCTTTGTCCAGCATAAATCTCACATGGAGTCACCGGGATTTGAACCACGGTATCCAGCGGTGAGAGGCCGACGCGCTGCCGTCTGAGCCACGGAGGCTCCTTATAATAATTATTATTACTTATTATTTATTATAATTATTATTTATTATATTATTATTATTATTATTATTATCATCATCTAATGATACTGACATATACAGCAAGTACATAGACAGCAAAACGAGATGAGAGTTGAGTTCAGGCAGCAGGGATGGAATTTCTTCTTGGTATGGTAGAGAAGACATGAAAGATGGAATCAGAAATCAGAGATTTAACCAAATATTATACATAATTTACAGGGTAACTCCACCATAGCTGGTCCCAAGCCTGTGTTGAGAAAGGAAGAGGGTTCTGGACACACCTGAGGGTACCACAGAATAATGCACTATCTCAGAAAGTAACTGTGAATTATGACGACGCAGTGAACTATCCAGATGGCAGGTCTAGAGGCCATGAGGAAGCAGCCCTTCTACCACACTTAGGAAGTAGCAGGCCAGTTCCAAAACTCCACTACTAAAAGCACACAAAGAGAGACAACTGGACTGCTAAAGAAGACAAGAAAGCCAGGCAGTCTCTCTGCCAAACCTCGACACCGCAAAGTACACAAAGAACAACTAAGTAAGTAAAGTAAAGTAAAGTAAAGTAAAGTAAAGTAAAGTAAAGTAAAGTAAAGTAAAGTAAAGTAATTTACAGGGTGTTAAAATGAAAGTATCCAATATTTAAGGTGGTGATAGTATGCATCATAACAGAAAAAAAAAAAAGTCTAATAACCATGGGTTCTACAACACAAATTCTGAGATCTAAACACGTGTTTAGAGGACTTGCCTAATGTGATGTCATTCATGGTAATGTATTTCTCAGCCCTGCAATAACACCAGACTATCAGATAATCACAGTTGACACCCCTGGCATGGAATGAAAACAACAATCTGGTTTCTCACCAATGTGGGCACTGTTCGAATCCCAGCCAAGGTGTGTGGGTTTTGTTATGTATTCGGTTTAATAACATTAAAAAGTAATATGGAATACGGTATTGGATTATAACCTATTACCTAGGTCCAAGTAGAGTCTCCGTGGCTCAGGCGGCAGCGTGCTGGCCTCTCACAGCTGGGTTCCGTAGTTCAAATCCCGGTCACTCCATGTGAGATTTGTGCTGGACAAAGTGGAGGCGGGACAGATTTTTCTCCGGGTACACCAGTTTTCCCTGTCATATTTCATTTCAGTCATTCATTAATCATTGCCCCAAAGGAGTGCAACAGGCTTCGGCAGCCAGCACAATTCCTATCCTCACCGCTAGACGGGTGCTCCATTCATTCCATTCCTGACCCAGTCAAATGACTGGAAAGAGGCTATGGATTTACATTTACCTAGGTCCAAGTTTTTACAAAAAAAAAACATTGCGTATGTAACATATTGAATGGTGCTACAATAAAATAAATAGTAAAATCCAAAGAAATATGACATCTCTCCTCTTCTGGTGTTAAGAGGGAGAGGGAAGGAAGTGCCTTACAAATTCAATCTCTCCACTGCCTTCCTAGTCCTACTAGAGCACCACAAGACTTGTTCTCTTTCAGGTGTCGCGGTTGGCTGCGAATCTGCAATGCTAAGTGCCGTGCTGGACCTCCGCAGTGCAGGCTGCAGGGCAGAGTCCGGATTGGCTAAAGTGGGCGTCACGATCTGGTTGTCGGTGTCGCTGGTAGAGACATTGTTGTCATTATGGTTGTCTTCTTATCTGGATGATGTAAAGGGAAGGGCATAAAGAATGTAGTGGGTGTCTCTTGAACTGAGGGTGCGCTTGACTTTGTCTGGTTGATATGTCTTCGCAATAATTGGCCAGTGACAGATAACGCGCAGTCCAGTGCTCCATTCTTACTTGGGACTGTACCTATGGCCCATTTTTTGTCGGGAGACCAGTAGTCATGAGCAGCTATCCTTTCGACTTCGGAGAAATATCTATCGTAGAAGGATGTTGTCTTTTTCATTTTTTCAATCACGTCCTTAACACGATCTGGTTTCAGGATGTCCAGTGTGGATCGTATCTCAGCTTGCAAAACCGCTGGTAGACAGGCACATCTTCATTCTTCTACAAATTGAGCTGGCTGGAGTGAACACATTTCCGATTAGATGTTCCTCCTCCTGTAGCAAATAAATGCTCACACACTTTAGATTTGGCCCACTTCTTGCATATGTTTAGTTCTAAGAACGACCACACAACAGATTGAGGTCACAGCATTTAGTCGAAAATGCGGACACCAGACAAGGCTCACTTGCGTACTAACCGCTTATTCCCTCCTAACATCCTATAGTTACTTCGGTGTCACTTGCTACTCCGAATACTTTGCTGTCACTCGGATATCTCCGGAGGGGCACTGTAATCGCTACTACCGATTCAATCACTCAGAGCAGGTGCTTCACTTCCATCACCAGATTGGAGTTTCAAAACTATGGCAGAGAACATAAACAAGCTGAAATGGTATGGACACATGATGAAAAAGGGAAAAGACTGAGTTGCAAAGAAAGTACTTGCAGAGAAAACAACAGGGGAGAGACCACAACGAAGGCCTTTGGAAGAGGTGGCTGGATACAGTGGAGGAGAGTATAGAGAAGACAGGAGGATAGAAGAAATACTGGAAGCAGGAAAAGTGATGGAGAGACAAGCAATGATGGAGGTCCTTCATTCACAACCTAACACATCAAAGAACTTGAAATGAAAGCAGAAGCAGAAGAAGACTGCAAGGGAAATACAGGACTGTTTCTGATACACACATAAGAACATAAGACAATATGAAACTTAAAATGACCATAGCAAACAAATTATCACCAATTTAGGTAAAACCTACCACAGTAGTGCAGGTCTACAAGCTTAATTCATTTTTCATCAGAAGATGAAAATAAAATAAATAAGAATGTTATAAAACAATTCATCCTCTTCGTCATTTCACAGTTCTAGTTTTCCAGGTACTGTTGGTGAGCCTCTTCCACTCTGTCTTATTGAGATATGTTCTGTTCTTCATAATGCCCATCTGGTAGTCATGATCGTTAAGAGTCCATCTCATTGGTGGAAGAATTTTCACCATCAGAATGTCAGCAGGCTAGGTAGGAGAGGTGATGGTATACGATTTCTAATCATTAGATTGCATACCAAAAGCCTGGATTCAATTCCAATCCTCACCATGGTGTTCATATGGCACTGTTGGTGGTGATTCGTCTATTGGATGGAGACGTAAAACCTTGGGCAGACTCCTTGGTGTTATTCACCAGGAGTAGGCTTTGTGGTGACCAGATTTCTCCTCTCCCTGCCTCACTGTCATCATCATCCTACATCCAGACATGCAGGTCACCCATGGACATCAAAAAAAAAAAAAACCTGCACCAGGCAAGCCAAACATGTCCTCGGACACTTCCAGTACTATAAGCTGTATGATAAATAACTAAAATAAGTGATTCTTCATGACATCCACTATTGTCATTGCCCTAGCTGCAAGGCCCATCTTTACAATGTCCATTCAGTGGGTTCTTGGTCTTTCAACCATCCACATATCTCTCCAGTTTAACATAAGTTGTCCTTGTCCAAACCACATCAATCTGAAAATGCTGATCCAATCTAATGATGATGTCTCAGCTTCCTTTCTCGCCACATCTTTCCTTAACTTCTCCAGTGTTGTTTTCTGAATTGTGGAAATCAGGAACTTCATCTTACATGCCTGTAAACTTGACGAGTCCTTCCTGGTGAGGATGCATGTTTTAATATCATAGATTGAGATCGGTATTAGAACCTTCCAATGGTCTCCAGATCAGAGATAGAGGAACCATTGAAGGTTATGAGAACAAGGAAATCAACGGAAATTATACAGAAGTATACGTCCAGTCACTATACGTCCAGCTATGTCTGTGGGCCGAGATAACTCGCTCATTTGAACAGGAATGATGATGGAAATGGGATGAATGCATAAATTCATAAGCACAGAATCCCGTGGTTTTCAGATAATTATGTCCAAACACGTATTATCTAGTATTCAAGCGAAAACCAGTAAATGAAAAGATCGCATTTCAGCAGGAGAATAAAGCAACTCTCTATATGCGACATTCAGGTCCAGTGATGACATATATGGCGGAGGCCATGGAATGGTTTGAATGACACAATTTCAGTGATCAAGAAGGCGTTATGAAATAATCAACTGTACATATTAAGAAGATAACGCGAATGGTTAAGCGTATTCCTTTATGTGAATTCTTGGTTAAGGGAGTAATCTTGTCACAGAAGTCATTCCTCAAACGTCAAAAAACAGATGGATAAGAAATTGCAGACCAGCGATTTGTTAAGAATTATGAAAATGTGAACCAATGTTATTATTGAAATGTTTAAAATAGGATTTTGTTTTATATGAACAATGATATGGTAAATATAGGATTGAAGGTCGTATAAAAAGAGAAACTGCTATACGTTAAGAAGGAAGCTGATCTAAATTATAAGAATTGAGGAATTATTGTATGAGAATAAGGAAAGAATTGTATTAACATAAAATCTACCATTTAACATAAGGGAACAAGGCGAGTGTTATAGATTAACACTGGAATATAATGTGTGTGTTATAATATTGTACAAGTTTCAGGTCAGAATGTCTAAGAAGGTGAAAGATTGTCATTGTATACTTCAATTAAGACAATCATGCAGGCTTAATCAGGATTAGTGTCCTGACAGGCCTGGAATCATGTGGGATGAAAATAATATCTGAAATTCGAGCAGCTGAGATGATGGAGATGATCTACGAGAATCCGTCATAATCTATGAGAATCTGTCAACGATAGGTACCCCGAGATATTGTCTTTCCTCTATTCTATCATGTAAAATGCATTGTGATAGTGCAGATTTTCTTAATGTTGTCATAAGGTGACATGGCTGAGGTACAACTTGAGTAACATAACGTGATCGTCACAAATATTTCATAATGTCTGTGAATAGTAGTTAATTTCTTGATATTGAGATGTTGAAGCTATAGATCCCCGTGCAATATTCAACTGGTAATAGGCACGCAATCATGGTCATTATTTCTGATTTTCTAAGATTGTCCGTGTGTTCAAGAGATATTGTCTTCATAATTGAGATGACATACTAGTTACTCCGTGGATAATTCTTGTGAAATGATGAGAAATGATTAAGATATGTTGGTGTTGAGGTCTTCTAATAGGATAATTTTCGTGTGTAGGATGCTGTGGGATCGGATGAGGCCAGATGCTGTGGGATCGGTTCAAAATCTTCTTATCTCTTACTGATGTTAGTAGCTAGATGTTGTATATTTAGGTGCGGCAGAGCATAGGATTCCAGGAGTGTGCTGTTTCTGCCATATGATTGAATTTATTTGTTGGAATTAACTACAGTTTCTCTGAATAGCATATGATTACATTATTAAGAAGCGACAATGTTAAACATAGGTTACTATGGGATAGTCAAGTTGTCAGTAAGAGCCTCCGTGGCTCAGACGGCAGCGCGTCGGCCTCTCACCACTGGATACCGTGGTTCAAATCCCGGTCACTCCACGTGAGATTTGTGCTGGACAAAGCGGAGGCGGGACAGGTTTTTCTCCGGGAACTCCTGTTTTTAAGATGCTAAAAGATTTGTTTTTTCCACCTATTCAATACATATAAATTTTATAAATTAGGAATTTATTATTAATTCCACTTGAGGCATGTTTCGCCCTTCATTGAGGGCATCATCTGTCAAAATATCACCTCAAGGAGATGCCCTCAATGAAGGGCGAAACATGTCTCAAGTGGAATCAATAATAAATTCCTAATTTATAAAATTTATATGTATTGAATAGGTGGAAAAAACAAACCTTTTAGCATCCTACATTCAGTATCTTCAATACGGATAACAATGATATTTATCACTTGCAACTCCTGTTTTCCCTGTCACCTTTCATTCCAGCAACACTCTCCATTATCATTTCATAGCATTTATCACTCATTAATAAATCACCTTGGGAGTGGCGACCCCACTGTAATAACAGCCTATATGTCTTTCATTCATTACATCCCTGACCCGGTCAAATGACTGGAAAACAGGTTGTAGGTTTTCATTTTCAGTCAAGTTGTCAAATAGATAATTAATTCAGGCAATGAATTATGATACTGATGGAATATGAGAGGACAAGATCTTGGATTAATGAGTGAACAAATTGAATGTTTATTATTTCGTTATTGCCAAACAGTAAAAGAATAATGTAATACTATAAATTTTCTTGATAATCAAGCCTTCAGCAAGTTTCATATTGGATTTATAAACTAGAGAGGCTTGAGTTTAAGTTAGTTTCAACTGCCAACATATTATTAAGTTTATAATGATCAAAAGTTAAGTGGAATGGTAGAATGGATTCTCATTATATTAATACGAGCCTGATGTTGAATAGAAATGGACTGTAACTGGTGCTTGTTGAATGTCCATGCTTGTGAGTGGAATCTCGTGAACTCCGTTGAACCAGCCGAGGCGCATCTACATTATTTCGAACCCTTAGTCAAACCACCCACGAACGGTTACAGTATGAAGTATTGATTGAACATCACCATCTTTGCTTTTCTTTGTACTCTAGGGTCCCAAAAGGAGTATTCTTATTGCTGGTAAAAGTGCGAACTCTTCTGCACTCTATTTGCTGCCTCCTTTGTGACTAGTGTGTCTTGAGAAACTACACCGCTGCAAAGTTTTCCACACTTTCCAGTGGAGAGTGAAAATCTAATTGCATTGGGTGACAACTGTGGAACATGCAAGAGAAGGGAATGTGGCAGAATGGATTCAGAGCAGGAAGGCAGCTTGTAAAATTTTTGGACTGATCATAAATAACTATTTGTGTGGAGAAGACCTGGAGTTATTGAAAGGTATCAGAATATACTCATAGTGTATGTTGATCACACAGAGAATCAGGAACTAGATCTTGAACTGAAATGACATGGATTCTGGTAACAATTCATTAGAGAGAATATCAAAACAAAAAGCAAACAAAAAAAAATATCAGAAGGCCTAATTTAAAATGATATGTGATTTTAGAAGGATTCTTGTCTTAAGGGGCCTAAACTCAAGGTCACCAACCTAAATGGTGAGAAACATCATCGAAAGGGAGTGGAGAGTACTAAGAGACAAAATAAGTACAGCAACATTCAGGAATGTAACTTCATAAACATATACTGGAAAGAGAAGTGGCAGTTGATGAGGTTGAGATGGGAAATACAATTCTGAGATCGGAATTTGACAACATTAAAGGACCTAAGTGGAGCAAGGAATGTGGATATACAGAGTTATCAAAATAATGGAAACATCTGAACAAACATGATTAATACGGCATCAGACAACTGTGATTCATTGAGGAATGGATATATACAACTCCTGATTTGTTTCCACAGGAATTTTAACCATTTGCCATGCAGTGCAGTACTCTGTTCCATCAGTGATGATAGGAGTGGAAATGCACACCAGATTCTCTACTATTGCTCGATCATGTTCAAGTTTGGTGACTGAGTGGGCCAGGGTAGGCGTTGAAGTTCATTGGAAAATTGTCCAACCACGTCTGAACAGAGTTAGGAGTGTGAATTAAGCACTGTCATCTTGGAAGATGGCATCCCCATTAGGGAACATTATCTGTATCATAGGATGCACTTGGTTACCTGAAAGGTTCACACAGTCCTTGGCTGTATTCCTATTCCTCGAGATTAAGAATAGGGCCAATGCAATGCCATGAAAGTGTAACTCACCATCATAGAGCCACCTTCATGTTTACAATTAGGAAATAGGCATTCGGATGCATAAACTTCTGAGGGCATATGCCATTCATAAACCTGACCTGTTATTGGAAAGAAGATGAAGGATGACTTCTTGTTTGAGTCATCAGTCCATAGACTGGTTTGATGCAGCCCTGCATGCCACCCTATCCTGTGCTAAACTTTTCATTTCTACGTAACTATTGCATCCTACATCTGCTCTAATCTGCTTGTTATACTCATACCTTGGTCTACCCCTACCGTTCTTACCACCTACACTTCCTTCAAAAACCAACTGAACAAGTCCTGGGTGTCTTAAGATGTGTCCTATCATTCTATCTCTTCTTCTCATCAAATTTAGCCAAATCGATCTCCTCTCACCAATTCGATTCAGTATCTCTTCATTCGTGATTCGATCTATCCTTCTCACCTTCAGCATTCTTCTGTAACACCACATTTCAAAAGCTTCTAATCTCTTTCTTTCTGAGCTAGTTATCGTCCATGTTTCACTAACATACAATGCCACGCTCCACACGAAAGTCTTCGAAAACATCTTTCTAATTCCCATATCAATGTCTGAAGTGAGCAAATTTCTTTTTTTAAGAAAGCTCTTCCTTGCTTGTGCTAGTCTGCATTTTATGTCCTCCTTACTTCTGCCATCGTTAGTTATTTTACTACCCAAGTTACAATATTCATCTACTTCCTTTAAGACTTCATTTCCTAATCTAATATTTCCTACATCACCTACTTTCGTTCGACTGCACTCCGTTACTCTTGTTTTGGACTTATTTATTTTCATCTTGTACTCCTTACCCAAGACTTCATCCATACCAGTCAGCAACTTCGAGATCTTCTGCAGTCTCAGATAAAATAACAATATCATCGGCAAATCTCAAGGTTTTGATTTCCTCTCCTTGGACTGTGATTCCCTTTCCAAATTTCTCTTTGATTTCCTTTACTGCCTGTTCTATGTAAACATTGAAAAGGAGATGGGACAAACAGTAGCCTTGCCTCACTCCTTTCTGGATTGCTGCTTCTTTTTCAAAGCCCTTGATTCTTATCACTGCAGACTGATTTTTATACAGATTGTAGATGATTCTTCGTTCTTGGTATCTGATCCCTATCATTTTCAGAATCATAAATAGCTTCGTCCAATCAACATTATTGAGTGCCTTTTCTAGATCTACGAATGCCATGTACGTGGGCTTGTCCTTCTTGATTCGATCCTCTAAGATCAGACGTAAAGTCAAGATTGCTTCACGCGTTCCTACATTTCTTCTGAAGCCAAATTGATCTTCTCTCAACTCAGCTTCAACTTGTTTTTCCATTCTTCTGTGAATAATACGTGTTAAAATTTTGCAGGCATGAGATACTAAACTAATGGTGCGGTAGTTTTCACACCTGTCAGCACCGACTTTCTTGGGAATAGGTATAACAACATTCTGCCGAAAATTGGATGGGACTTCTCCTGTCTCATACATGTTGCACACTAAATGAAATAACCTTGCCATGCTGGTTTCTCCTAAGACAGTCAGTAATTCAGAGGGAATGTCATCAATTCCAGGTGCCTTGTTCCTATTTAGGTCACTCACAGCTCTGTCAAACTCTGACCTCAAAATTGGGTCTCCCATTTCATCAGCATCAACAGCCTCTTCATGTTCCAGAACCAAATTATCTACATCTTTACCTTGATACAACTGCTGGATATGTTCTTGCCATCTTTCTGCTTTGTCTTCTTTCCCTAGAAGAGACTTTCCATCTGAGCTCTTAATATTCATACACCTAGATTTTCTTTCCCACTCCAAAGGTTTCCTTGATTTTCCTGTATGCAGCGTCTACCTTTCCCAGGACCACACAACCTTCGACATCCTTGCACTTCTCCTTCAGCCATTCTTCCTTAGCTATCTTGCACTTTCTATCCACTTGATTCTTTAATCACCTGTATTCTTTTCTGCCCTCTTCTTTTCTAGCATTCTTGTATTTTCGTCATTCATCAATCAGGTCTAGTATCTCCTGAGTTATCCACTGATTCTTAGTTGATCTTTTCTTCCTTCCTAACATTTCTTCAGCAGCCCTACTGACTCCATTTTTCATGACTCTCCACTCTTCTTCTATAGTGTTTCCTTCAGCCTTTTCATTTAGTCCTTGTGCAACATGTTCCTTGAAACAATCCCTCACACTCTTTTCTTTCAACTTGTCTAGATCCCATCTTTTTGTATTCCTTCCTTTCTTCAACTTCAGATGGCATTTCATGACCAACAAGTTGTGGTCAGAGTCCATGTCTGCTCCAACACCTGGTTTCTGAATCTCTGCCTAATCATAATGAAGTCTATTTGATACCTTCCAGTGTCTCCAGGTCTCATCCATGTATAAAGTCATCGTTTGTGGTATTTGAACCAAGTATTGGCAAGGACTAAATTATGATCAGTGCAGAATTCAACCAGCATCATTGGAACACGCAAGCCTCCCCACCGCGGCAAGGTCACATGAACTGTATATAGGATAATATTTTTTGTTTATTTCCACCTATTCAATACATTACAAGATGTTGGCATTTACTTTAAAACATTATTCAGATGAGACATGTTTCGCCTCCTACTGTGAGGCATCCTCAGTCATTATCAAAAACCTTATTATTTTACCAGGCATCTGGTTAAAGATATTTAAAAATGTGTTTGATGATTATAAGAGAGGTAAGATTTACGTTTGTTATAAACATGTTCATGAAGTAACTAAAAATCTAATATATTGATAAAAACATATGTAGTTCTTTGTTGAATAGGACTTGTTTGATTGTACTATAGTAAAAGAAGGTGGCTTGAAGCCGTAGTCATTAATAGATGTCTAATACATAGTGGAAGGCATAAAATATCAGTTCTATGAGAATATACATTACATTCAATTGATACTAAAAACTAGTGGATTCATAGGTAGTACATATAAAATGTTCAATGAAATAACTAAAGATCTAATAAAATGATAAACACATATGTAGTTCTTTGTTGATTAGGACGTCGTATGATTGTACGGCTTAAAGCCGTAGTCATTAATAGATGTCTAATACATAGTGGAAGGCATATGAAATCAGTTCAATGAGAATATATAATACAATCAATTCATACATAAAAACTGGTAGATTCATAAGCAGTACATTTAAAAATGAAGGCGTCATGTGACTATAAATGACAGTTGATGGCTTAAAGCCGTAGTCAAAGTTTAAAATATAGGTCAATAACTGCTAATATATGGTAAAAAGATATAAGTCAAAATATAAAGCTTAGTATAAAAAATATGAAGGAAAAACATTCCAATTGTTTGACAAAAGTTACTTGACGTTGGCATGCATTTGTCCGTGATATTTATTGGTCAACAGTTCGTAGGTTATTTTAGATTTATTCGGCAAGATTGCGTTGACAAGAAGTTCACCAGATGTTTATAGTTGGCCTAATTTGTATTAAGTCATCAAGAAAGTTGCAGAGATGATGATGGGTGGAAATTCTCAACGTTGATTTGGTTTTTTGACGTGAAGGTTGGAGAGCTGTTGTGTTCTTCTTCGATGACAATATATTTTATAAAACGTTGATTTTAATAATTTATACTATTGAAGAGTATTATGGAAGTTTGATGAGGCTGTTGAATTATTGTTGTTATAGATTGGTTCTATGGCGTTGTAGGCCCGTTTGACAAGCTGTGCGAGGCGCTATTAGGATAATAATCATACGACGTCCTAATCAACAAAGAACTACATATGTGTTTATCATTTTATTAGATCTTTAGTTATTTCATTGAACATTTTATATGTATTACCTATGAATCCACTAGTTTTTAGTATCAATTGAATGTAATGTATATTCTCATAGAACTGATATTTTATGCCTTCCACTATCTATTAGACATCTATTAATGACTATGGCTTCAAGCCACCTTCTTTTACTATAGTACAATCAAACAAGTCCTATTCAACAAAGAACTACATATGTTTTTATCAATATATTAGATTTTTAGTTACTTCATGAACATGTTTATAACAAACGTAAATCTTACCTCTCTTATAATCATCAAACACATTTTTGAGTATCTTTAACCAGATGCCTGGTAAAATAATAAGGTTTTTGATAATGACTGAGGATGCCTCACAGTCTCATCTGAATAATGTTTTAAAGTAAATGCCAACATCTTGTAATGTATTGAATAGGTGGAAATAAACAAAAAATATTATCCTATATACAGTTTATGAAACTTTCAATACGGACGAAAAATGATTTTCATCACTTGTAATAAGGTCACATGGTTCGCAGAGGAGGGAAGGATGACTTATCAGACCTTATTACTCTCTTCCAATTATTGTTGGTCCATGTTGCATGGTCTTGGTACCATTTGCATCATGCTAATGCATTCCTGATGGTGATCAGAGGTTTGGAGATTGATGTTCTATGATTTCCTTCAACAGTGTCACTGATTCATGAACATGATTCAAGTTAATATTGTATATTTTATTTTTATTATTCTGATTTTGAATAAAAATAAAACTGTATTTTTTCTTCTATGTTTTGCTTTATCATATATCAATTGAAAATAAATGTACAAATTCATAAACATGATTTAAGTTAATATTGTATATTTTATTTTTATTATTCCGATTTTGAATAAAAATTAAATTGTATTTTTTCTATGTTTTGCTTTATCATATATCAATTGAAAATAAATGTACAAATTCTTTATACTTTATGGATTTTTATTTCAATATTCACTCTCTGCAAATGAAATTTTAATTTCACATTAATATTATCAAAAGACACTATCTATTTATCAGAATTATATCAAATTCTGTCTTTCTTCAAAATGTAATAAAATGCTAAATTGCAAATGCTACAAAATGCTAAATGTACAAATCAAAATAAAAAATTTATAATTTCAAAATGCTAGAAGTCACCACTTCTATGTAAAAGCACTGAAAGGCAGGTACTGATGCTTCTTAAAAAAAAGTTCACAATCATTATAGCACATGCATTTCTGTCCAGAGCTGTTCTAGTAAGCTGTTGTAGATTCGGACCCGTCCACATTAGTATATTAGAGAACCAGGAAGTCCTCACGCCTTTCCTCTCCTTCCCTTTGATTCTAAGCTGAGGCATATACTGTGACAGGTTATCAGGGTTCTTAAAACTAAAATGACTACTCAGAGAGATAATGTGTTTTACAAATGACTAAATTAATTAAACTGTACTATTTACAGTTATTTGTAAATACACTCGTGTTTGAGTTTTCCACTTCATACAGTTGGTACTCATGAACTTGGCTGAACACACAGCCAGGCCTGTAGTCAAGGGTATATGCGGGTATACACCGGATGCCTTCTGCTTAACTTCATTCAGTAGAGTATACTTTCTGTTTTTTTGAATATACTTTCTGCTTTGTTTTATTGACTTAATTTTATTTTGCTATTCTGCCACTGATTTCTAACATTCCTACTTAAGCATTATGCTCATAATAATCATGAACGTTGTAACATATATAATTTTTATCTTGCCATTATTGAATAATATGTGATGGTGTTTGCTTTTGGGCATGTTCCTTTTCTTTTTTCTTCTTTCTTTCTTTCTTTTTTGCTATTTGCTTCACGTTGCATCGACACAGATAAGTCTTATGGCGATGATGGGTTAGGAAAGGCCTAGGAGTGGGAAGTAAGCAGCCATGGCCTTAATTAAGGTACAGCCCCAGCATTTGCCTGGTGTGAAAATGGGAAATCACGGAAAACCATCTTCAGGGCTGCCAACAGTGGGGTTCAAACCCACTATCTCCTGGATGCAAGCTCACAGCTGCACGACCCTAACTGCACGGCCAACTCGCCCGGTCGGGCATGTTCCATTAAAATATCTAGAAAGTTGCTAGTAGCAATCTACCCCCAGTGCAGTCGTTATGGGAGTAGATAGCAATTGTTGGTTACAGATGATACAAACACAGTTCAACCCACCATGAATTCAGATTTCGAGGTATCGAGTATGTCCGACTGATTTGTACTTAGTGCTGCCAACATTTTTATTTTACCAATAAATTTTACTGGCATATTTTATAATGTAGCATCTATAAAGGCAGATACCTATTGTACAGGACAGTATTGTTATTGCATAGCTTTGAATATTTTACAAACACAGGAGTGCTCATAAGTATTTTGACACAATGTGTTTGACCTCTGAACGATGGCAGCACAAACACAGACGATCCAACTATAGTGCCTGAAGTTGGAGGGGGATTGCAGTGTTTACTACAACACCGCAGAGTCAACAAGTCTACGTATTAAAAGAGTTTTCCAATGGGCATTAACACAGTAGTGAATGTTGACAAGAACTGTTTTTAGAGATTTCATCCTCAAGTGTGAAATTCCGTGTGTTGCAGGGTAATTGAAAATCATTAACTAGTTCAATGCCACCTCCTAAGTGTAAAGAGTACTCCATAGAATTTAAGCAGGCAGTAATATGTGCTTTGCAGGAGGGGACATCTCAGGCAGAGGTTGCTCTTACGTTTGACATATCAAGACAACTGGCATCTGTCTGGGAAAAACTGAACAAGGTACACTGTCATGTGCACAATAAACCATAACAAAGTCAACCTCAAAAAACAACTGAGAGGATAGACTAAATAAAAGAAAATCAGAAAACCCTAGAAAGACAGCTCGACATATCACTGCTGATCTGAGGCAGAATTATGGAGTAGATGTCCGTGTATATACTGTAAAACAGATTAAAAGATCATGATTTGTTAGCTCTCTGCCCTTGCAAGAAACCCTTCATAAGAGTTCATAAGAGAAAAAAGAGACTTGCGTTTGCAAGCAGGAGGAGTGGTCTAGAGTATTATGGAGCGACGAAAGCAAAATTAACATGGTGTTAACTGGGGATGCTTCTCCGCTAAGGGTGTAGGTCCATTAGTGTGCATCGATGGTATAATAAAGTGTCGTGAGTTCAAGTATATTTTGAACAAGTTATACTAGAGAAAACATACGTCAATAATGGGTTTTCAACATAATAATGATCTCAAACATAAATGTAAATGTGTAACAGATTATGTGGAAAAGCAAAAATAAAAGTATTGTCATGGCCATGTCAAAGATCGGATTTAAATTCAACAGAACACATATGGGAGATGCTGGACGCATGTGTAAGCACAGGATTAAAAGAGGTATTTTGGAATGTTTTTAAATAGATACCTGGAAGTTGCTATCATACAAGATTACTATATAAACAAAATACATGTAATTATGTTTTCAAGCTGTTTTCTGTATTTATGTGTCAATGTGAGCATTATGATACTTGTCCTCTGACACTCCCGGCACTAAAAGCCATACGCCATTTCATTTCATTTTTTCTGTTTCTGTGTACCACGTTTGTTGCATATTACGGGAAATCAGTAGTATATAAAGCGCCAAACACTAATTTTGGGGACAATGGCGATCTTACAATCAGGATTAGTCATCATCTAACTTTAGAGTATACCCTGTACAAATTTTGGGACTACAGCCCTGCACACAGCCCTTCAATGTGTTGAACTCCTGCGCTCCAACACAGCCTGTCATGGTACATTGTTACCCCCAGAGCAGTTCACTCCACAACTCAACTCACACACTGCACTTCCCGTAATCAAGAATGTCTCACTCCTTGCTGACTCCTTTGTGCATACACGCAACTGACTTGAGACCATCTCACACTCCCCAGCTTTGCTTTTATATAAGCTAACAGAAGAGTGTAGATAATCTCATAGTTTCCACTTTCAGATCATTCCGGGTGCCTATTAATTGTCAGGCAGGTTCCTGTATCTCCTGAGGAGCTTGGCCAACTTTGTTATGATGTGCCTCAACCATTCACAGGGGTTGTTGTTTTGCTCGCCACTGACCCTGCCCACATAGTCGCTGTTCCATTGGCATTGTCAGCTCCCGTTGGCCTCCATACTCACAGCCCTCATGGTCACGTCAAACGGTAAAATCGAGGGCATATTAACTCTAAAATATGGAATATAAGCATTTGACTGTACCCTACAGGATAGTGAAGGACTGTTAGAGAAGATTGGATTAATAAACAGTATGTTAATGACTTCAGGGGGGAAAATGTGTAAGATGATAAAAGAGAGAGTCTATGCTTAAAGTAAATACAAAATTTTAATATTCCACCTACTCAATACTAAAAAATCATGTGATGTTTTTACAAAAACATTACAATGACATTAAAAGGTACTAGTTTCGGTCCACTGTGGACCATCATCAGCCTAGCCAAATTACAACAGTAAAAGACATAGTGATAAAAATAGTATGGAGAAATGAGAGGATCTAAAAGGATGGGATGGTGGTGGAATGACAGATAAAAGTGAAAAAACCGTATTTGCGAATAATGATAAAAGTAACAGAAGTGTTCACAATGACAAGTAAAATCTTGTGAAGTCACAGTAAAAACTCTTGATGAGATAGTCAGGTTGGCAGTTGCTCCTCTGTTGCACGATTGACATATATAACTACGTATATGCTTCTAGAAAGTTGTAGATGTAAGTTCCACTTCCCTCTACGCAAAAGTGGAACTTACATCTACAACTTTCTAGAAGCATATACGTAGTTATATATGTCAATCGTGCAACAGAGGAGCAACTGCCAACCTGACTATCTCATCAAGAGTTTTTACTGTGACTTCACAAGATTTTACTTGTCATTGTGAACACTTCTGTTACTTTTATCATTATTCGCAAATACGGTTTTTTCACTTTTATCTGTCATTCCACCACCATCCCATCCTTTTAGATCCTCTCATTTCTCCATACTATTTTTATCACTATGTCTTTTACTGTTGTAATTTGGCTAGGCTGATGATGGTCCACAGTGGACCGAAACTAGTACCTTTTAATGTCATTGTAATGTTTTTGTAAAAACATCACATGATTTTTTAGTATTGAGTAGGTGGAATATTAAAATTTTGTATTTACTTTAAGCATAGTCTCAACTCAATACGGAACCTAACAATGAAGTTTATTACTTTTAAAGAGAGAGTCGGTGAATGGCATCTTTTCTTTTTTCCTCTTTTACAAACCAGTATAAAAAAATATTTTCCCAAACAACCCACAAACATGCTGGAGAGATAATTAATAATTATGATATACTGCAGAGCAGAAAGTTCAAAATACAAGCAAGAAGGGTGATACATACCATTATTTATCAGATAATGTAACCGAGGATATTTATTTATTACAAATTCAGCAAATGATTGGACAGACTTCAATGACATCAAATCTAGATGTACACAAGAAGCTCTTCCATTGTAATCCCCAGAGGGCCGGATCTTTTCAATCATCTTTTCACCCGCTTCAACATTTCGGCAACCTTTAAATAAAAAGGAAGGAGAAAAGAACTTTATCAACATGCAGCAAACTGATTTATAGGCCTACACAAAATCATTTTAAGGATACAAGTTTCATCTGAAATAGATCCCCTCACTCTTTTTCAGTTTGTAGTCAGTAAAGAAGCCTTATTACTTGGTTCAAACACCACAAACGACGGCTTTATACGTGGACGAGACCTGGAGACACTGGAAGGTATCAAATAGACTTCATTATGATTAGGCAGAGATTCAGAAACCAGGTGTTGGAGCAGACATGGACTCTGACCACAACTTGTTGGTCATGAAATGCCATCTGAAGTTGAAGAAAGGAAGGAATACAAAAAGATGGGATCTAGACAAGTTGAAAGAAAAGAGTGTGAGGGATTGTTTCAAGGAACATGTTGCACAAGGACTAAATGAAAAGGCTGAAGGAAACACTATAGAAGAAGAGTGGAGAGTCATGAAAAATGGAGTCAGTAGGGCTGCTGAAGAAATGTTAGGAAGGAAGAAAAGATCAACTAAGAATCAGTGGATAACTCAGGAGATACTAGACCTGATTGATGAATGACGAAAATACAAGAATGCTAGAAAAGAAGAGGGCAGAAAAGAATACAGGTGATTAAAGAATCAAGTGGATAGAAAGTGCAAGATAGCTAAGGAAGAATGGCTGAAGGAGAAGTGCAAGGATGTCGAAGGTTGTGTGGTCCTGGGAAAGGTAGACGCTGCATACAGGAAAATCAAGGAAACCTTTGGAGAAAGGAAATCTAGGTGTATGAATATTAAGAGCTCAGATGGAAAGCCACTTCTAGGGAAAAAAGACAAAGCAGAAAGATGGCAGGAACATATTCAACAGTTGTATCTTTTTTTTTTTTTTTTTTTTTTTTTTTTGCTAGTTGCTTTATGTCGCACCGACACAGATAGGTCTTATGGCGATGATGGGACAGGGAAGGGCTAGGAGTGTGAAGGAAGCGGCCGTGGCCTTAATTAAGGTACAGCCCCAGCATTTGCCTGGTGTGAAAATGGGAAACCACGGAAAACCATTTTCAGGGCTGCCGACAGTGGGGTTCGAACCTACTATCTCCCGAATACTGGATACTGGCCGCACTTAAGCGACTGCAGCTATCGAGCTCGGTAACAGTTGTATCAAGGTAAAGATGTAGATAATTTGGTTCTGGAACAGGAAGAGGCTGTTGATGCAGATGAAATGGGCGACCCAATTTTGAGGTCAGAGTTTGAAAGAGCTGTGAGCAACCTAAATAGGAACAAGGCACCTTGATTTGATTGACATTCCCTCTGAATTACTGACTGCCTTAAGAGAAACCAGTATGGCAAGGTTATTCCATTGTGTAAGATGTATGAGACAGGAGAAGTCCCATCCGATTTTCGGAAGAATGTTGTTATACCTATTCCAAAGAAAGCCGGTACTGACAGGTGTGAAAACTATTGCACTCTTAGTTTAGTATCTCATGCCTGCAAAATGTTAACACGTATTGTTTACAGAAGAATGGAAAAACAAATTGAAGCTGAGTTGGGAGAAGATCAATTTGGCTTCAGAAGAAATGTAGGAACACGTCAAGCAATCCTGATTTTAAGTCTGATATTAGAGGATCGAATCAAGAAGGACAAGCACACGTACATGGCATTCGTAGATCTAGAAAAGGCAGTCAATAATGTTGATTGGACCAGGCTATTTATGATTCTGAAAATAATAGGGATCAGATACCAAGAACGAAGAATCATCTACAATCTGTATAAAAATCAGTCTGCAGTGATAAGAATCAAGGGCTTTGAAAAAGAAGCAGCAATACAGAAAGGAGTGAGGCAAGGCTGTAGTTTGTCCCCCTCCTTTTCAATGTTTACACAGAACAGGCAGTAAAGGAAATCAAAGAGGAATTTAAAGGGAATCACAATCCAAGGAGAGGATATCAAAACCTTGAGATTTGCCGATGATATTGTTATTTTATCTGAGACTGCAGAAGATCTCGAGAAGCTGCTGAATGGTATGGACGAAGTCTTGGGTAAGGAGTATAAGATGAAAATAAATAAGTCCAAAACAAAAGTAATGGAGTGCAGTCGAATGAAGGCAGGTGATGCAGGAAATAGGAAATGAAGTCTTAAAGGAAGTAGATGAATATTGTAACTTGGGTAGTAAAATAACCAACGATGGCAGAAGTAAGGAGGACATAAAATGCAGATTAGCACAAGCAAGGAAGAGCTTTCTTAAGAAAAGAAATTTGCTAACTTCAAACATTGATATAGGAATTCGAAATATGTTTTTGAAGACTTTCGTGTGGAGCCTGGCATTGTTTAGAAGTGAAACATGGACGATAACTAGCTCAGCTTTTGAAATGTGGTGTTACAGAAGAATGCTGAAGGTGAGATAGATAGATCGAATCACAAATGAAGAGATACTGAATCGAACTGGCGAGAGGAGATCGATTTGGCTAAATTTGACGAGAAGAAGAGATAGAATGATAGGACACATCTTAAGACACCCAGGACTTGTTCAGTTGGTTTTTGAAGGAAGTGTAGGTGGTAAGAACAGTAGGGGTAGACCAAGGAATGAATATGACAAGCAGATTAGAGCAGATGTATGATGCAGTAGTTACGTAGAAATAAAAAGGTTAGCACAGGATAGGGTGGCATGGAGTGCTGCATCAAACCAGTCTATAGACTGATGACTCAGATAGATATCTTTAAGCTTCTTTTAGAGTTTTCTACTACACACTTTACAACCTGATTCTAGATTTACAGAATATGAATAATTCATATGAAACATGAAAAATAAAGCATGTAAATCTCTACAGAGAATGTTTTAATATACTCACAATTACATGTATTAGATTGTAAAGTTGTTTGATGTCATTATATTATGGCTTTTTAATGTACCAATTAAAACCATCATTATATTCTTAATATCTTCTGTTTGCATTCTTTTGCAATTAATTTTGTTGCATGAATCCTAAACAACTCTACAACAGGTTCTCCGTTCAGGGACTCACCAATAATAACATTCATATTACACTGCAGCAAAGCTCTCACTACTTCCACACCCAGTCCTCGGGCACCCCCAGTGATGACAGCCACTTTCTCTGGTCTGGATACTATCTCTATAAGTAACAAACATTTAAATAAATTACCACATCTCCAAAAAACACACAGTCATAATATGAAGAAAAAGAAGAGATTTTGTTGTTAAATTCAATTCTTGGGGGTGGACTAAATAAGTTGTAATCGTTGAATCCAGAATGTGAGATATCTGAATTAGGTCTCATGCTAACATGCTGAGACATTCCTGTAAATATTTGAATTATAACAAAGTTGATGGCAGATTAGCAGTCTGTTGTCATAAAATTAACTATAGATCTGAAAGTGGCAATTAATTTGATATGCTTCATATTTCGATAGATTTAAAAGTGCATGTGCAGTCTTATACACTGACTGACAGAGCAAATGCAACACCAAGAAGGAGTGGTTCGAAAGGGATGAAAGTTGGGGAAAAAACAGAGACGGCACGGACGAATAATTGATGTTTATTTCAAACCGATATGCAGGTTACACAATGCGCACAGCATCGACTCAGTAGGATGTAGGACCACCGCGAGCGGCGATGCACGCAGAAACACGTCGAGGTACAGAGTCAATAAGAGTGTGGATGGTGTCCTGAGGGATGGTTCTCCATTCTCTGTCAACCATTTGCCACAGTTGGTCGTCCGTACGAGGCTGGGGCAGAGTTTGCAAACGGCGTCCAATGAGATCCCACACGTGTTCGATTGGTGAGAGATCCGGAGGGTACGCTGGCCACGGAAGCATCTGTACACCTCGTAGAGCCTGTTGGGAGATGCGAGCAGTGTGTGGGCGGGCATTATCCTGCTGAAACAGAGCACTGGGAAGCCCCTGAAGGTACGGGAGTGCCACCGGCCGCAGCACATGCTGCACGTAGCGGTGGGCATTTAACGTGCCTTGAATACGCACTAGTTTTGACGTGGAATCATACGCAATAGCGCCCCAAACCATGATGCCGCGTTGTCTAGCGGTAGGGCGCTCCACAGTTACTGCCGGATTTGACCTTTCTCCACGCCGACGCCACACTCGTCTGCGGTGACTATCACTGACAGAACAGAAGCGTGACTCATCGGAGAACACGACATTCCGCCATTCCCTCATCCAAGTCGCTCTAGCCCGGCACCATGCCAGGCGTGCACGTCTATGCTGTGGAGTCAATGGTAGTCTTCTGAGCGGACGCCGGGAGTGCAGGCCTCCTTCAACCAATCGACGGGAAATTGTTCTGGTCGATATTGGAACAACCAGGGTGTCTTGCACATGCTGAAGAATGGCGGTTGACGTGGCGTGCGGGGTTGCCACCGCTTGGCGGCGGATGCGCCCATCCTCGCGTGCTGACGTCACTCGGGCTGCGCCTGGACCCCTCGCACGTGCCACATGTCCCTGCGCTAACCATCTTCGCCACAGGCGCTGCACCGTGGACACATCCCTATGGGTATCGGCTGCGATTTGACGAAGCGACCAACCTGCCCTTCTCAGCCCGATCACCATACCCCTCGTAAAGTCGTCTGTCTGCTGGAAATGCCTCCGTTGATGGCGGCCTGGCATTCTTAGCTATACACGTGTCCTGTGGCACACGAAAACACGTTCTACAATGACTGTCGGCTGAGAAATCACGGTACGAAGTGGGCCATTCGCCAACGCCGTGTCCCATTTATCGTTCGCTACGTGCGCAGCACAGCGGCGCATTTCACATCATGAGCATACCTCAGTGACGTCAGTCTACCCTGCAATTGGCATAAAGTTCTGACCACTCCTTCTTGGTGTTGCATTTGCTCTGTCAGTCAGTGTATTATTGGAGTGGTTCATAGTCTGGGATCTTGGAGTCATGCCCTATTTCATGAACTATAAGCACTGGCTGAGTGACCTAATAAGTGGTATTGAGAGGCAGAATACCAGTTTCTATGGAGTACAGAGGGCATCTCTAATATATTCTGAGTCAAGGTTTAGTCTATCCTTTACTGCGGTGGCTAGTACTACCCATCTCACCAAGGGTACCTAAAATATTAGGGTGAAAGAGTTCTCACTGGACCTACGTATAAGTAAAGCCAGGGCACTGTTTGACAGAAATTTAAAGTCTCAGACCTATGAGAGCAAGATTCCCACTTGCATTTGGCAGACCAGGGACTTCTTGGAAAAAGCTTTCTATACAAAATAGGACTTGGTGGGTGTTATCAATAAATATTGACACAAGTGTGATAAACTGATATAGCTTGAAAACAATATTCTCTCACCCATGGGTAAATAATGCAAGTATCGAGCTCGAATTATTATTACATATTATTTAACGATTATGATTATTAATATGACTTGTGATGTACATCCACTTATTAGTATCATTATTAGTTTATGATTGCATTATTTGTAAGGTAATGTCATGAAATATTTGCTATATATAGATATTTATATGAGTTTAGTTAATGTAAGAACCTGTATATAATTTATTATTACCTGTATTAATGATATGTAATCCCCTACAAAACTGTGAAACACACTGTAACGTCCACAGTGGTACTGGGTAGACGAAAAAGACTGAGAACATTCTGTACACTATATGTATGTTGTTAGGCACTTGAGAATTTATGAGAAGGTATTTTTCTGTAACGTATCTTTCTAGAAGCCTGGCCAGGACATATATAAGGCGGCGATCTTGATGGTAGAGACGAGTTATTGTTTAGTATGTATCATGGATTAACAGTTGTTCTGACCAGACATGCGTTGTGCTAACGAGTTACATTGAAAGATAAAGGTATAGGATTTTCCACCTGTTCAATACAACTACAAATGTGATATAAATTAAAATGTCACATTTTATTATTAATTTTTAGGTACCGGTTTTGGCATTTTTTATATGCCATAGCCTAAGGTTAAGGAGACAGACAGACAGACAGACAGACAGACAGACAGACAGACAGACAGACAGACAGACAGACAGACAGACAGACAGACAGACAGACAGACACACACACACACACAAAAAACCTTCTAAAAGTCTAGCAATTCAAAATTGCATCACAACATAAAACATTTGACTGTATAAAACTCTCATATGCACATCATAATGAAGTTCAGAACAAAAGGTAAAATTGATCTATGTACAGCTCTGTGCATTTCTATCACCTGGTGATGTTAAATGCTACGATTGTGTCTAGAATTACAGTAGCCAATAAGTTTTTGTAAAATCTTCTGTGTAGACTATTTACACAGCTGATTAAAATTAGAGTATTGACCTTCATGTAATATATAAAAACTTTTTGAACGTTCTACCATGAGAGATTTCAGCATATATACAATATTAGCTAAAGTTTTTCAGAGTATTACTATAGTGTAAGAGAGAAGAGCATTTATTGCCCAATGCTTGTAAAGGATAGTTCCTCTATGGATTATAATCGGAAAGCCATCATAGACTGGTCGAATTTTTAAAAATCAAGTAAACGGCTTTCATGGTTTGTATCTTGCTTAAATCTTACTGAAATAGCTTGACTGTCAGGGTGTAAAATGGTTTTTAAATCTATATTTCAGTAGTATATTCAAACATGTGAATGTCCTTGACACATCGCTCGGCAGTTCCTCTTTAACTTCTCGCCAATAACGTGGTGCTTGAGGTCCGTTTTGAATCAAGATCCTTCTAGAATTACATTTGACCACCTGACAACACCGTTTCTCATGAACTCGCACCCGTCACCCTACGGCCTCAGTTATTCAAGTGGAAAATCCTATACCTTTATCTTTCAATGTAAATCTTTTTTCAATACAGACCAGTTATGTTTTTGACGTTAAATAGTGCTAACGAGTGTTTAAAGAATGTGAATTGGTTTAGTAAAGTTGGTAATTGACATGGAGTGGTTGCAGTCTCCATGTTGAAGTGATAGGAAGATGTTGGAAATGGCAGCTTGTTGATGTTTACGGAGTGAGATGTTTTGTTATGAAGGCAGCGATTTAGGTTATGTGCATTTAATTTGTAAATAAATCCATGTACACAACTTGACAGGATTTGTGTACGCCATTGTGGATACATCATTGGCGACCGTGGGACAGGACATAAGAACGCGAAATAGATCAAACTGCAAGTAATACTAGAAAATATGTCGGTGAAACAGCTCAAAGACGAATTTACCAAGAGGAATCTCCCAAAGAACGGGAAGAAGAAATCGCTACAGGCGCGGCTACGGGAAGATCTCGTGGAAAGAGGAGAAGATCCCGAAAAGTTTTTCATTGAATTCAACAAAGATTCCAAGACAGAAGAAGAGGTAAATATCCCTAAAATGTGTTCTAACTTAATAACCATGGTGCAGGCACTAAATGACAAAATTTCAGGCATCAATTCCGGCCTAAGAGGACAGATTGCAGATCAAATTTCGAAATTAAATGACAAAATTTTAGACGTACATGACAAAATTTCAGACGAAATTTCTCGAGCTAACTCAGTTTTAACCCGACAAATATCACAAGGGTACACGCAGGTTTACAAAGTTGAACAGGGCATAAAATAAAAAATTTCAAGCGTAAATGACAAAATTTCATCGCAAATTAGCGACGTCACCAATCGATTAATGCAGCAGATATCGGACATCAGGTCAAAACTGGGACAGGTTGACCAGATTGATAGTAGAGTAAGCCACCTGGAAGGGGATATCTTGAACCTGAAGGAGGAGGTGGAAATCCAGGTTTCCAGCATAAAGCAACAGGTTGAGGGGAGAATTTCTACAGTTGAGAGAAATTTTGAGAGCCGTATCTCTGCCATCGAGGGAAATTTCGGGAGCCATATTTCTGCTGTTGAAGGAAGGTTAGAAAACCCATTTTGACCATCAAGGGATATGTGCAGAATATAAGGGAAAGCATCCTTCATGCAGTAGAAAATAGAATAACTCAAACAGGACGTACCGCCACACCTCTAACCCCCTCAAACCTAACCAGCAATAGAGGACACCTAGACCCGAAGGTGATTATAGAGAGCCTTCCGGAATTCCACGGGCGACTGGAAGAGAACCCGACTAGCTTCATCGAGGGATCGGTCAGTCTGTTAGGATGGACTAACCTACCAGGGGACATCTTTGTGCAACTCATCACACCGCGATTAAAGGGCCAAGCCGCTACTTGGTGGAATAACCTGAAGGGTCTAAATTTAAACTGACAGACTTCAAGAGGTAATTCCTTGCTAGGTTTAATTCCGAAGGGGTGAAGAGCTCCGTGAAAAGGAAGCTATTGACCGAGGCACAACCAACTGGCATGAGAACTTTCTTCATATTATGACTGTGTGTTTTTTGGAGATGTGGTAATTTATTTAAATGTTTGTTACTTATAGAGATAGTATCCAGACCAGAGAAAGTGGCTGTCATCACTGGGGGTGCCCGAGGACTGGGTGTGGAAGTAGTGAGAGCTTTGCTGCAGTGTAATATGAATGTTATTATTGGTGAGTCCCTGAACGGAGAACCTGTTGTAGAGTTGTTTAGGATTCATGCAACAAAATTAATTGCAAAAGAATGCAAACAGAAGATATTAAGAATATAATGATGGTTTTAATTGGTACATTAAAAAGCCATAATATAATGACATCAAACAACTTTACAATCTAATACATGTAATTGTGAGTATATTAAAACATTCTCTGTAGAGATTTACATGCTTTATTTTTCATGTTTCATATGAATTATTCATATTCTGTAAATCTAGAATCAGGTTGTAAAGTGTGTAGTAGAAAACTCTAAAAGAAGCTTAAAGATATCTATCTGAGTCATCAGTCTATAGACTGGTTTGATGCAGCACTCCATGCCACCCTATCCTGTGCTAACCTTTTTATTTCTACGTAACTACTGCATCATACATCTGCTCTAATCTGCTTGTCATATTCATTCCTTGGTCTACCCCTACTGTTCTTACCACCTACACTTCCCAGCTGGAGGAGGAAAACAAGAGCAAAGCTATGGAAGAGACCAGTGCAATTAAGTGGTGCTACCAGTGTGGAAAAGCGGGATACCAGAAGAACAAGTGCCCAACCTTGACGTCGGAGAATCTAGGTCCGGCCCATTCTGGATAAAGGGGGATGGGACCAAGAATAGGAAGGTGCCTCAAGACCTGACAGACGAGCAACCCTGGTCAAATAGAAGAGGGGTTGGTCAGATAGTGAGTAGAATAGGTCAACCCCGCCCAGCTATCATCTTAAGGATTGGCAACGAGAATTTTTCAGCCATACTTGACAGCCAAGGAAGCCATTCATTTGTCAACGGGACTGTTGCCTATGAAGTCTCACCATCTCGGAAGGGTAGTGGGAGCAGCGGATGAGGTAACCTATTCCATCCAAGGACAGACTAACCTAACAGCTAAACGTATGAGTATGCCTATTGTAATTGATGTTGCAGTGATTCAGGACCTGATATCTTACATCATATTAGGTCATGACTTTCTGGTGGAATACAAGGTGATCCTAGACTATGCAGCTCATGAAGTCTTTTTGAGAATAGACAGACGTCTGAGGGTCACCTGGCATGATGGAAATCTCTGAACTTGCAAGGATACAGAAGTCGGTGTATCCTGGGAGATATCCACTTAACGCATCTTTGACCGAGTTAAGAAGCGGAGCCGAGACACACCTTAAAGGACTTTCCGGAAGTCATCAGCAATAAAATAGGATGGACTACCATGGTAACCCACACCATTGAATGCAACGCTTCCTCACCAATCAAGCAACGTCCACATCCAATCAACCTGGATAAGCGCAACTTCATCATCCAGAAGATTCAAGGATGGAAGGGCAAGGTCTCATCGAACACTCTACATCCTGTTGGGCTTCACCTATCGCCCTACTGAAGAAGAAGAATGGGGAGTATCGACACTGTGTGGATTTCCGCAGGTTAACGAGAAGACCGTTGGTGATGCCTACTCCATGCCTGACCTGAAAGACTCACTGAAACAAGTAAGTTTTCAGCACGCTGGATCTCAACTCCAGATACTGGCAAGTGGAGGTCGAGGAAAGTTCTAGACCACTAAACCGTATTCATGACACAGAGAGGATTGTACCAGTTTGCAGTAATGCCCTTTGGATTGAAGAATGCTCCTGCCATCTTCACGCAACCGATGGATAAGGTATTATCAGGATATGTTGGAGATTTTTGCCAAGTATACCTCAATGACATTTTAATTAACAGTAAGAATTTTCAAGAACACCTTGTACATCTTAGGAAAGTGCTGGAACGACTGAAGATTCACGGACTGACTTGCCAACTGGAGAAGTGCCACTTCGCCCAGTCCCGTGTAGAATATCTTGGCCATGTCCTGACATCTGAAGGCTTAGAAAGGCAACCAGAGAAGAACCGAGCTATCGAAGAAGCTGAACACCCGCGGACCAAGCGACAAGTACGTCAGTTCCTCGGCTTGTGTAGATGGTATAGCAGCTTTGTGCCACGTTTTGAAGAGAAGACAATAACACTCACCGATCTACTCCATAACAACCGCCTGTTCCAATGGACCAGCAAGGAAGAGGCAGCATTCAAAGCGTTAAGGCTGCGATATGCAAAACCCCGGTCTAGCTCATCCCGATTCTAAACAGAAGATGTGCCTGTAGAGGGACGCTAGCGACTCCAGCTTAGGAGCAGTGTTATTCCATGAGAGGAGTGACGGCGGAAGGGACATCATCGAGTATGCCAGCAGGAAGCTACCTCCCACCGAACAATGCTACTGCAAGGGCGAGAAGGAAGCCTTAGCCGTGGTGTGGGCCATGGGCAAATTCAGAAGCTTCTTGGAGGGAAGGAAGTTTCAGCTCTACACCGATAACGCTGCTCTCAAATGGTTAAACTCGGACTTTGGCTCAAAATCTAAATTGGTGCGATGGGCTCTGTTCATCGCAGAATTTTATTTTGATGTGTGTTACATCCCAGGACCGATGGACATAGGAGTAGACAGCTTATCTAGGCACCCGGCGATGGAACCTGAAGCTAGGAGCACCATTGTCGAGAGGGAGTTCCCATGAAAACACCAGAGTGAGCCTAAGGAAACTTTCCTTATGACCATCAAGAAGGAACTTGATCTGGGAGTGATCAAACACTGGCAGGAGCAAGGCAAGCCCTGCACGACCATGACGCAGTGAATCAGGAGACAGAACACCGATAGTCGACTCGTCCCGAGGGAATTCAAGAAGTGCTACAAGAATTCCGGGTCGACAGAGGACTCTTGATGTACAGGTCGCACCTCTCCGGCACGCGTGCAATAGTGGTGATCCCTAGACAACACACGACAGACATGCTTGAGAAGTTCCACGACACTACTGAAGCTGGGCATCCAGGAGACGAAGAGACGTATCAGTCTATCCGACAAAGATTCTTCTGGGTCAACATGCGGAAAGACATCCAGGACTACGTGAAGGGGTGCTCCATCTGTGCCTGCACCAAGGCGAGCAACAGGAAGGCAGATTCCAGCCAACGAGGAAGACAGCCACAACACCCGAGGGAGATCATAGTCCTGGACTTGATGGGTCCTTAACCTAGAACACCACGCAGTAAAACAGGATTCCTAGTAATCACCGACCTCTTCACAAGATGGACTGAGGCCTTTCCAATACTTGAAACCACGACGGGATACATCACCAGCCTGCTACAAGACGAGGTATTCAGCCTCTATGGTTATCCACGGTGCATTCTGTCAGTTCACGTCAAGGAAGTGGCAGCAAAGGATGACAGAATGGGGTGTGGAGCACTGGACCACCCATATCTACAATCAAGGGCCAATCCAACAGAATGACGAAACCAGGAGCTGAAAAGGATGCTACGGGCCCACCTGATAGACAAAGAACATCGATTGTGGGACCATCAGATACCGCAGTCACTCCCTGCCCTGCGGCGACGCATCAACCGTGTCACCGGCTATTCCCCAGCGGAACTGTTCCTTGGTCAACAGCTATACGGCACCGGGGATTGGGAGATTCATCAACCACCCACTCCTGGTCAAAATAATGCAGCTGTTTCCCTGGCAGAGTGGCAGTAGCAGCAGCAGCAGAACATCAAGGAGAAGCAAGCTTTGGCTGAGAAGAGATCCCTTACCCAGACCAAGGCTCAAGATGTCGAAGAGACCCAGATCTTCCTATTAGGCCACCAAGTATTGCATCATAAATACCCAGTCAATAATAAGATTGGTGGGTTTCACGCAAGTCTCGCACCTAAGTGGGTTGGTCCCATTGAGGTGGATAAACAGCTGGGCAATGGGGTCTACTTTCTGAAGACCAACCCTCCTGTCAAAGTCCAGGCATTGGAATTGCAGCAAGTCACCCAACTGCTGCGCATACAGAGTAAGCCTGGAGGAGAGGCTACTAATGACACAGCACCATCTGGTCATCGTGAGGAGAATGCATCGACTATCATCCAGGAAGAGGCTGGCAGCGAGGCAACCCCGACCCCTGACACTGCATAAGCTGGTCAAGAGGACAGCACATCCAGCAACATCGAGGAAGAAAGAAGATACAATCTACGACCAAAGCAAAGTCGACAAGTGTGACAGAGTGTGGAAATTGTTTCAAGTTATAGGGGGGGCATTGACATAAGTGTGATAAGCTGATATAACTTGAAAAAAATATTCTCTCACCCATGGGTAAATAATGCAAGTATCGAGCTCGAATTATTATTACATATTATTTTACGATTATGATTATTATTATGACTTGTGATGTACATCCACTTATTAGTATCATTATTAGTTTGAGGTTATGTCATGAAATATTTACTGTATATAGACATTTATATGAGTTTAGTTAATGTAAGTACCTGTATATAATTTATTATTACCTGTATTAATGATATGTAATCCACTAAAAAATTGTGAAACACACTGTAACGTCCAGAGTGGTACTGGGTAGATGAGAACGATGGAGAATATTCTGTACACTATATGTATGTTGTTAGGCACTCGAGAATCTACGAGAAGGTATTTCTTTTTGCAACGTATCTTTCTAGAAGCCTGGCCAGAACATATATAAGGAGGCGATCTTGACGGTAGAGACGAGTTATTGTTTAGTAAGAGTTATGGTTTAACAGTTGTTCTGACCAGACGTGCGTCGTGCTAACAAGTGTTTGAAGTATGTGAATTGGTTTAGTAAAGGTGGTAGTTGACATACAATGGTAGCAGTCTCCATGTTGAAGTGACAGGCAGTTGTTAGAAATGGCGGCTTGTTCATGTTTATGGAGTGAAGTGTTTTGTTGTGATGGCAGTGATTTAGGTTATGTGCAATCAATTTGTAAATAATTTTAAATAAATCCGTGTTCACAAGTTGACAACATTTTGTGTGCGTCATTGTGGATACATCAATATCAATGGGGCTCAAGAATTAATGATATTCATGTGCCAGTAAGGGGACATAGCGAGGAAGTTACAAGGTGTTCTTAACGGGTTAAAAGGGGGAAGAGCAGAGTGTTAATAAAATTGTTTGTTAGAAAAAACCAAAGCACACAACAAAGCTTCTATTAGACATGTGAATTAATGAATGATAAGGGTAGATCTGGTCATTGCAGGAATTAGGACTAGAACAGTATCAGTGAATTCACTATGTAAAAGAGCAGATGATAAGTTTAGACAAGGTTTAGGAAATGCCAAGTAATATAGGAGTCAGTATCAACAGCAAAGATGATAATGTTATTTGGCTTTATGTCTTACTAACAACTATTACAGTTTTCAGAGACGCTGCAGTGCCAGAAGTTTGTCCCACAGGAGTTCTTTAATGTGCCAGTAAATCTACAAAAACGGGGCTGAGTTATTTGAGCACTTTCAAATATCACCGGACTGAACCAGGACCAAACCAGCTAACTTGGGCTGTTTTAGAAAAGAAAGGGTTTTCCAAGTAAGATAAAATTGTGATAAAAATAGCTAAGAGGGACAGAATTAAATAATATTCTTAATTTGCTTAATAGCCCTAGATGGGTTCCAGCTTCACCTGGTATTTCACTAATTTCTCTGTCTCGATGATGATGATAATGATGCTTATTGTTTAAAGGAGCCTAACATCTAGGTCACTGGCCCATAATGGTACAAAATGAGACAAAAAGTAATGGCAATTTAAAAGTCCAAAATTCATCCACTGACCAGAATTCAGAATGTGATGATGAAGAATGAATGGATGAATATTAATTTAAAATAATCCGCGAATCCAACTCACAATACTGAAGGTTAAAAATAATTCCAAAATTGATCCCGACTAGAATTCAAAAGGACAATGATGAACAATGATTATAAACTTTAAACAATCAGCTGATCCGACCCGCAATGGCCCACGTTCCCAGAAACTATCTTGAAACAATATTATTGCTGACAAAGGGACTTCTTCCTAAGCACAATCCTGAATCAATGATGCTTGTTATCTAAAGGGGTCCAAAATCCAGGTCAACGGCCCCTCGTAATGGTACTTATTGCTAGTAAAGTAGAATCATGACAATTCTCATGTTGCGGTACTAATCAAAAGTAGCGTAGACTCACGGTGTTCCACACATTATGGTACTATTCACAAGTATTCTACATCGCAATGATGTTTCTCACATAATGGCGCCACTCATAGACAACACAAACCCGTGGTGTTCCTCACATAGTGGGTACTAATCACAGGCAACGAAGACCCATGGTGTCGCTCATTATAGTGATACTAATCGCAGGCAATGCCCAAACCTGTGGTGTTTCTCACATAATGGTACATCACAGGCAAACATAAGTCCATGGTGTTTCGCATATAGTGGTACTAATCACAAACCTAACGAGTACCAAACATAGTAGTACTACTCGCAAGTCAAGATGGCCCATGGTGTTCCCCACGTGATGGTACTAATCACAAGTAGTTTCATGGTTCTAATTCAGTAATCCCTTCGTCACCCCTTTTAGTCACCTCTTACAACAGGCAGCGGATACTGTGGGTGTATTCTTCATCTGCATCCCCCACTCACAGGAGGTTTTCTCTGTCTCAAACTCCTATTTAAAGATCTTTATGCAAATGTCCTTTCAAGCAAATCCTTAATCTAGTTCTGTAAGAATGTCCATACATGAACCCACAAGTCTCAGCTAGAGATCTATTTCTTCAAAACAAGCCTCTTCTTTTCTGGCCCAGAAAAAGATTATCTGAAACTGAAAATCCATAGCCTGTTCCCAGTCATTCGGCCAAGTCATGAATGGAATGAACGAAGCCCCCATCTGGCAGCAAGGATAAGAATTGTGCCATGTGCTGAAACCTGTTGCACTCCTCTGGGGCAATGATTGATAACTGACAGATGAAATATTGGAGAGTGTTACTGGAATGAAAGACGACCGGGAAAACCACAGTACTTGGAGAAAAAACCTGTCCCACCTCTGCATTGTCCAGGCTCCCCAGAAAAAATATCCTGTAAATGCCATGGAAGGTAGAGTTACATCTTCATTATCAGAATAAATCACATTGGACCTTAAATCACAGTTTTTAATACTCAAAACTTCACAAAATAACCAAAAAATATTGTTATTTTTGATTTTCATACACCCACAATGATGATTATTGTTGTTTAAATGGCCCTTAAAACATAGCAGGTAGGGACCCTCCTCGTAGGCAGCCCTACCCAGGAAGTGGTGTCCTTGCCTATGTGAGTCCCAGAACACACTAACCAAGTGTGTAGCATCTGGTAAGGGTCCCAGCTCCGGGTTATGAGTTAAGACCTCAACAGCATCTACGGCAGAGAAGGTGGACTTCAGTACGGTGGAGATGGCGGAAAAAGCATCCCTGGACTTGGGGATAAATAAGAGTAAAATCTAAGGAGATCAATGGCTTCAGGCAGATGAGGCTCTTTAGGAGGGCTGATGCTACCGAAATACCATTACTCAACAGTTTACTCGGCGGAGAAGATGGGCTTTGGTATGGAGAGTGAAGCGAGAAAGAGAATTCCAGACGGATTGGCTATGAAGGTGCCATTCGGTTTTTCTCAAGTCAGCAGCAGTCCGTTGTAGTTTCGGTGTTTGACACCACATGTCTTATGCATATGTGCCGTGGTGAATGATTCCGAAATCATAGTGTGTGGGTCACTTCCTGGCAAGCTGTGATCCACCTTAAACAAAACCATGCCAGTGGCACTTTTTTCAGCTGTAACTTTTCACTCCAAGACTAACGGCGATGGGATAAGAATGGTGGAGGCAGGTTTTTGGATGAAACTGGAAGCCTTCAGTTTGGACCTGCACGTTGACAGCAGGTGTGTGATGGTTGTCTTTCTAAGAATTGTACTTGAGAATTCGGTCCTGCACTTGTGTTTGGGCAGGTCTATTTAGGATCACGGCTGCCCACCCCAAATGGGGAAGGCCCTAGAAAAGGTGGGATAAACATAGAAAGTCACACTTTTGTCCAGCTGAGCGACCGCACTCAGTGGGTCACCCGATATGTGGTCGAAACAATCAAGGAAAACAATTTATAATTGCAACATGGAATGTCTAAACACTGCTTGACACAAAAGAGAGTGACAGACCTGAAAGGAGAACAGCTCTTGTTGTCTACGAGCTTTCTAGATTGAATATTGATGTACCTGCTTTGAGTGAAACAAGATTATCCAGTGAAGGTGAAGTTACTGAATCCAGTTTAGGATATACCATCTTTTGGAAGGGTAAGGGGGATGGAGAGCGTTGTATTCATGGTGTTGGATTTCAACAACTATATCATCTGATGGCCAAGCAGGCATCAATTTTTAGTGATGAGACAAAGTCTCTTAGTGCATTGGCACTGCCGGTGGCTCCAGTTAGCCTACGCAGTGGCCTCCACGGTATGCACTAGCCAGCGTATTGGTAGGTGTGCTAGGTACCAACTGATGAGCCCACCCTAGCACACGAGGGCGAAACGCTGGCAACCAAGAATGAGCTAGCTGGAAAATTTATAATATCCAATAACGGACCATTTATATTGGTATGGTGTTGGATTTGCCGTGAAGACTAATATATTTGTTAATCACCAACTTTTCCCAACTGCAATTAGTGAAAGACTTATGACTCTCCATATACCACTCTCTGGAGATAGCTTCATGACTTTCATCTCTGTTTATGCTCCTACATTAGATGCTGATGACGATGCTAAGAACCAGTTCTATAACATGCTTTCCACAATGACCTCCAACGTATCAACTAAAGATAAGCTCTACGTACAAGGTGACTTCAATGCTAGAGTTGGAAAGGATAATCTGCTATGGGAAAATGCGATGGGCAAAGAAGGACTTGGTACTTGCAATGCCAACAGATTGCTGCTTCTCGGTCTATTACTGAACATGGACTTTTCATAAGTAATATGAAGTTTTGCCTACCTAATCGCTTCAAGACCACATGGATGTACCCTTGCTCTAAGCACTGGCACATCCTTGATTACATCATCACTCGACAATGTGATAAAAAGGACGTCCTTATCACCAGGACAGCTAGAAATGTCGATGATTGCTGGATGGATTACAAGCTATTATTCTCTTAACTTAGGGTCAGTCTTCGCCATAAACCACCCAGGCATTTTCAAACCATTGGTTTTAAGAAAAACATAAGACAACTAGTTTGATGACAACAACAAAGACATTTTGTGTGTCATCAATGCTAAACGAGAATCCCCTTCTTCAAGATCCATCTTCAGACGCAAAGAAAGCACATTTTCTTGAACTCAAGCGTAAAAGTCAGGGGCAATTAAGAGAGGTAAAGAACAACTAGTGGCAGCAGAAAACTCAGAAATTGCAAAGTATGTCTGATGCGCGAGACCCACGTAACTTCTATGCAGGAATAAAAGAGCCATATGGCCAACTCGCTACTCCTCCGGGACACTGAAAGCTGCTAATAATGCTACTACTATTATTGATAGGCAAGAAATTTTGGAGCGTTGGAAAGAACATTTCTCTTCTCTTCTCAATCGGAGTTCAAATGCTGCTGAAGACTTTCTCAATAAAGCGCCTCTACATCCCCAACAACCATAGATGGTTCTCCTACCAACATTCAAGGAATTCAATGCTGCTCTCAGTAAACTGAAACCTGGCAAGGATCCTGGCCCAGATAACATTCCTCTGGAATTGATTCAAAGTGGAGACCTACCTCTAGAGACCAGACTTCATACGCTTATCCTCTTAATATGGGAAACCTGCGAAATACCTGGTGACCTTAAAAATGCCACTATTGTTACTCTTGTTAGAATTTTTCTCAATCGCCTGCATATTATTTTCGAGAGGATTCTACCTGAGTCATAGTGCAGTTTTTGAATGTCCAGAGGCACAACAGATATGATCTTCTGTGCAAGGCACAGCAAGGAAAAATGCAGAGAGCAACAGACTCCTTTATACTTAGTGTTCTATGAACTGGAAAAGGCTTTCGACTCAGTCCTGAGACCAGCTATGTGGACAGTACTGAAACACTTTGTCTGTCCATAGCATTTTGAAGATCTGGTCATGGCTCTTCATGATAACACATCTGAGCAAATCATTCATCAAAATATTATCTCTGATCCATTTCCAATTACTCATGGATTGAAACAGGGACGTGTGCTTGCTCCAACACTCTTCGCTCTTTATCTAGGTGCCATGTTATATGGAACATCTACAGACAACGAAGGTGTAAAGGTCAGATATCACTTTGATGGGGGGACTGTTCAATCTGGCTAGACTTTGCTCCCAAAAGCTTACTAAGATTTCCTCTGTTACAGAATTACAATATGCAATATGCAGATCACACCTGATGAGCTGCAACAGTCCATCAGCTGTTTCAAAAGTGCCTGCGATTGTATTGATCTCTCCATTAATGTTCCAAAAACGAAAACCAAAGTACTTGCACAGCCTGCACCTGGGTAGAAACTCCCAGCTTTCAATATCTCCACTGTGGACACTCCACTGAAGCAAGGCAATCACTTTTCATATCTAGGAAGTATCCTCTCAATAAATGCTAACTGCTCACAAGATGTGGATAGTAGAATTAGTGCTGCCCACTCAGCATTTGGACGTTGATCCCGCCGTGTCTTCATGAATAAGGACCTTACAACGCATACCAAGATCATGGTTTACCATGCTGTTGTCATATCAACACTGCTTTATGGTTGTGAAACTTGGACTCCCTACTGTCAGGACGTCAAAAATCTAGAGTGCTTCTATCTGCAAAAACTTAGATCCATCTTTAACATCAAATGGAAGGACCATGCCACCAACCTTGCAGTTCTTGAGAAAGCGCATGCTATAAGCATTGAGTCTACCATCATTGGTCACCGTCTCAGATGGATAGGACACATCTGTCGCATGAGTGAAACCAGGCTTCCTCATAATCTCTTGTATAGTGAACTCTGCTCTGGCACAAGACTTCATGGAGCCCCTTTGAAACGTTTCAAGGATCAGCTAACGCATACTGTGAAAAGAGCTGGAATTAACAATCAATTCTGGGATATGCTTGCTGAGAATCATACACTCTGGTGCCATACTATTTTTACATCAGTTACGGTGTTTGAAGAGGAATGATGACTATGTGAAGAGGATAAACAAGCACAAAAGCTCCATCAAGCTCAGTCCCGCCTTCCCCCAGCTATTCCATGTGATCTGTGTGGTTGCATGTTTCATGCCAAGACTGGGCTACTAAGTCATATGAAACATATTCACGAAGCATTAAGAATGTGAAAATGTAAACTGCTGAAGTATATGTTTACTCGGATACGAGTTGCAGCCGCCTCCGCCAACGATGAAATGGTCCTTACTTTTCTTTTACTTTCTTTTAGCAGACACAAAGTTTGCTCTTCAGATCTTGTAACACCACACTGTTCAATCAACCGTGTTTTCAAGGTATAGCATGATTATTTGCATCTCCTTATTAACAGGTTTCTGCAATTTCTGCTTTGCTCACCTGTGTCCATTGGCCATCAATTGCCTGTGTGTAAACAGTTCTGGCAACAGCAGAAGGTATCACTCTGAGCAAGATAAAGACCATGCCAGTAACAATCGTCTTCCCTAACTTTGTAACTAGCAAATGTACCCGTGTTTTGCTACGTTATTTTACATCGTATACAGATTTCCACGTAAATTACTGTAGCCTACATGCGGTGAGTGAGATTTTATTAAATAGCATGTCTCTTAGCGTTAACAAAGAAATGTCATGGGTAGGACCCCATACGTTCTTTCCCACGTAAGGTGTGAGTTGTGGAGTTGTGATGATAATGGCAGGTTCACTTGCCTACTGCCATTCACAATCGAGTTCGGAAGTTTCATTATGATGGCAGGCTCCATTGCCTACTGCCTGTCACAATCGATTTGGGGAGTTTTCATTACAATGGTAGGCCGCCTTTACTACTTCTGGACACATTCCAGTTGCGGAGCTTTCATTATAACGGCAAAACTGAGTTAAACTGTTATCATCATAACGACAGGCCCCTCTTCCTAATGCCAGTCAGCTTACTGCCAGTTAAACTTGAATTGGTGAGTTTCGATTATAATACCAGGCCATTTTGCCTAATGCCAGTCACATTTACATGGGGTAAATTAGTTAATAATGCAGGGCACCCTTGCCTACTGCCAGACACAAATGGCTAGGGAGATTTAAACAAATTTGCATGCTGCCTTGCCTTCTGCTAGTCAAACTGAGAAGGAAATTATTCATTAAAATAGTAGGCCCTCCTTACTAATGCCAGTTACACAGGAGTTGGAGAAGGACCCCATTCCTACTGCCAGTCAAAGTAGATGTGGGGAGACTTGATTACAACAGGAGATGCCTTCCTGCTGACAGTCACTGTCAATTTGTAAAGTTTTAACATTAATGACAGCCACACCCTTTCTAGATTGCTACAAATTGACTTCAATGAATACTGTACACATCAATATACAAAGGTATATCCACGTTTAAATCATAGCAGACATTCATATACAGATTAAATGCTGCTTAATAGTACGTCATATTAACAGATTTGAAAAATCAAATGCCCCTTTTAGCACGTACATGGCAGATCCTATGACATTTTCTCCTATCTCCTCTATTTATGGGTAAGATTGAGTTAGAAAGTTTGAATGGGGAGAAATTTGGGTACATTTTTAACACTTTACATTATTTTTCGCATACTTATGTGGAAGCTAGAACCATGAAATTTGGCTCGAATATGGCCATCAGTCGTGTCAATGAGCATGCCAAATTCGATGAATCTATCTTTCCTATAAGTGTGTCAAACTATGAAATATAAGTGTAAAAATCACAAAATGTATGTACAATCGAGAAATACAGCCAAATCTAATGTATAAGAGGTACGACAAAAAGTCAAAGGACCTAACTTGTAGATCACTCCAAACTGAACCAAGACTGTGTCATCCATTTTGTAATAGGACCGTTTAGCCACCAAATACCTCGAAAGGAAAGTCTGCACCATCATTAAAATTGCCTCCATATTTTGATATTTTTCGGGGGTGATAAGTGAAAAATTTAAACATCTTGGAATTTTTCCATTGGTAACAGGCTAAAAGCTATAATTTTGCCCAATTTCAATTTTCTAGCTTGCCTGGCAGATTGCACTGCCATCTTGATTTGGGCGGGAGGGGGTAAAAATGAAGAATTTCCTGAAAATTTTTAAGCCCAGGAAACCTACAGGTCATCGCTTTGGATAAATATATACGATTGCGTTCTTAGCTGAGCCCAAAATAAGAAGCCCCCCCAGCACGCCCCCTCACAAGATTTTGAGGATTTTCGATTTTTCTAGGGATCCTGAGGTCATCACCTTCTCTGGTACCAAGTTGTAAAGTTTCTGAGATGCCTGAAAGTGCCTCATTAATTCACGTCTATTTTCATTTTTATACCTGTATAGGATAGGGGGCCCTATAACCAGACAATTCAGATGTTTTTGGATGTAGCACATCAGTGAATATTTCTACTGCTGAAATATATACAGTTTCATAATATTGATGCTTTAATGACACTAGTAGGATTAACATTTAGATAATCTTACATACTTACAAGAAAATAATATTTGAAGAATTAATTGAAAACATCCGAAAATAGGAACAGATGGTCTTAAATACGGACACCACTGAAACATAGTGTGCCATTTCCCGGACATCATATCTTTGCCAGTTCCGATGGTTTCTTTCCCCACTATTCAACTTAACACACACACGTACATTACTATTTACATTTCATATTATTTTCAATATATTTGTCGCACATAAAATCATGTCGTTCCCACACATACTTTGTGAAACCATATCTGGCACAGATCGCACTGAATCCATGATCTTATTCGTGCAGAAACATCACTGAAATAGTTAATCCCACGAAAGCACATAAACACGTATTGTCCTTGTCATTTTTTTTAATTTTTCAGGACGGGGTTGAGGTAGAGCCTCATTTCCCCTCTATCTTGGACACCCCTCTATAACTGAAGCTGGTCAGCCCTGAGGGTCATATCAAGTCTGTCCTGTTAGAAGTGCTAAATTGCCTGATAAGGGTTCAGTCGTCACGAACACAATACACAATGGGTTTAAAGAAATAGCTTTTGAGGGTGCGTTTTCCCTGTAACTGTATCTTCCTCATTCCACCTGGCATTCGAATAAGAAGCAAGTGAGAGAAGTCGTGTTGTTGCGGGGAAAGGAGTGCGAGAGGTAAGTACGCTGCCACACATGTGCCTATCTCAAGTCTCAAGGCCTGACATAAAACACCTGTTCCGTCCATGGTGACTCTTGTGAATTGAGGTGTTGTGAAGTTTCAAAGTGGTAGTACAACACGATTAATGTTTGTAATGAGTACAGTATCTGTTTTTTTTTTTTTTTTTTGCTTTATGTCACACCAACACAGATAGGTCTTATGGCGACGATGGGATAGGAAAGTCCTAGGAATGGGAAGGAAGCGGGTGTGGCCTTCACTAAGGTACAGCCCCAGTATTTGTCTGGTGTGAAAATGGTAAACCACGGAAAACCCTCTTCATGGCTGCCGACAGTGGGGTTCGAACCCACTATCTCCTGGATGCAAGCTCAGCCCCTAACCTCTGTTACTCCTGCCATATCTACAAGTTGCCACGACTTCCCATCAGATGCAGATAGTATCTTGTGTTTACTGTATACTTTCTTCATCTCAGAATGTATCTACAGCACTGCTGTACTGATATGTGAAGAAAAAGTCAGACCCCTTTATCTTGGGCACCCCTCTAAGTTGAATTGATAGTCTGAGAACCAAAGTTATCAAACATAAAAGAGTAATTACATTTAATAATTATGTCTTTATATATGTTGGTGGTCTCTTTAACTTGTACAATTAACCAGCTTAGAATATATCATTGGTATTGTAACGGGTTGGCGGGGTAGATAAATAAATGAGTACAGCACCTGGTAGCAACCTATTTCTAAGATTTATTAACTAAGCACTACCACTACAGATTTACACACACACAGAGACAATAGCCGAGCTTACAAGTTACACAAGTACACTTACACACTTACGGTTCGCACGCTCTCTCTCTTTAGTTTCTCTTGGGTTCCATCTACAATGACACACACACACACACATAGTCATCGATTATTTACAGTACACTCTCTCAGCCACTCAGTCACACTCGTTAGCGCTGTCACGGTCGTCAGCCTCGCAGGTCGGGATAGTATTCGCTCTTCACTCAACCCGTTGAACTCCGCAGTCTTCCACGTCGGCACCCAGTGCTCTCTTCGCGCTACTCCAGAACACCCAAGGTTCTTCTCCCGTAGCCGGTCCCAAGAGATACACACGCACGACGTCAACGAGACAGGAACGAGTCCTCCGCTCCCACAGGCAGATACTCCATTTAGGCTGACACCTCAGCCTGACTGCGCTCACTCCTCACCCTCACACTCTGAACAATTCTCACTGACTAACTCTGTAGGCAACTAACTGCTCTTTTATACCTGCGCCAGCCCTTCTGGAATAGTCCGGATGTTCGATGGATCGAGGGACCTCGCGAAATAGAAGACTCCAGATTAGTCTTCCAGTCGTTTCCGTAGTTTGCTGCGGTGCGACCGCAGATAGAAGTGAGAAGGGCCGGCCCAGCGCTTGAGTGTTGCTCGTGGATTGGCGCGCTCGAGCGTAAGGGGGGTGGGGCGATGGGTGACGGCCCCGGCGCGTAGCGAGTTAGCATGGCAGACTCGACAACCATTACAGTATGTACTGGTGTCTGGAATTGGGAACAATCAAGCATCCGGAAATAAGAACAAGTCCGTCCATTATTCAAATTTTATGCCATGATCACACGTGCTGTGACCTACATATTACACCCACACATTGCCTTTCATCTTCAATACTATAATTCTTTTACTCACAGGTTGTACATCTCAATTTAAGTGAAAGATCAGAATAAATATACAGTCAAGGAAAAGTATAGGTGAGAGAAGACGTGTTGTTGCGGGGAAAGGAGTGCGAGAGGTAAGTACGCTGCCACACATGTGCCTTACCATATTTCATTTGATATTGTCTGGAGCTAGAACTGACGAGTTCTGCCATTCACTACTGTTTTACTCTACTGCAAGAAGATGCTGCCATCTAGTTAACTGTTTCAAAAACACATCTGACACTTATTTCAAATGTAAACCACACAGACGTTACGAGTGTCAGGAAATAGGATCTGTCCGGGTATTGGACCCCCAACCCTATATAGATCGCTCCAAGCCAACTTGCTTTTATATACAGAGATTTTCTTTTTTCTAGTGGTTAAAGTTGCATTACACATCAAAGGTTTTCGGCGACACAAGGATGGGAAAGGGCTAGAATTGAGAGAGTAGCGTCTGTAGCCTTAATTAAGGTATAGCTCGAGCATTTCCTGGTGTGAAAATGGGAAACCATGGAAAACCATCTTCAGGGCTGCCAAATGTGGGATTTCAACCCACCATCTCCCGAATTCAAGCTCACAGCTATGCAACCTTAACTGCATGGCCAACACTCTTGGTCAATAATTAATTACACACCATATTATCGTTGGATAACTTCAGTTGTAACATGACTGAGAAAGGAAATTCCCAAATCCTCTGTTGCCATCGAGCAATCTGTATCATACAATGCAATAGTGCAGGTGAACACCTTGTAGATCTTGGATTTGAAATAATTTTTAAGGGACCTTACATTAAGAATTGATGACATACCTTCAGAATTACTGACTGCTTTAGGAGAAACCACCATGGCAAGATTATTCCATTTAGTGTGTATAATGTATGATACAGAAGTGCTATCTGATTTTAGGCAGAATGTTGTTATATCTATTCCTAAAAAGGCAGGTACTGACAGGTTTGAAAGCTACCTCACCATTAGTTTAGTATCTCATGCCTGCAAAATTTTAACATGTGTTATTTACAGAAGATTGGAAAGACAAGTTGAAACTGAGTCGGATGCCTGCAACCTTGATGAGTCTTTCTTAGTGAGGGTGCAGGTTTCAATACCATAGGTTAAGATTGGTATGAAGTACTGATTGAACATCACCAGCTTTGATTTTGTTGGTACTTTGGGATCCCAGAGGAGTGTTTGTACTTGCTGGTAAAAGTGAGAACTCTTCTGTACTCTATTTGCCACCTCCTCTGTGGCTAGTGTATCTCGAGATATTACATTGCCGAGGTATGTAAAGCTTTCCACACCTTCTAGTGGATGGTTTCGTAGCATGATGTTCGCTGGTCATCCCTCTCTGTTTATTGCCATCACTACTGTTTTGAGTTCGCTTATCTTGAGATTGAACTCCTGGAACTTAACCTTTCATTCATTGAGTCTCGACTGTACTTGTTCCTCAGTTTCTCCCCAGATCATAACATCATCAGCAAAGGCCACTGCATTTAGTTCACCAGAGGTTTTCTTGATGTTCTTCATTATATCATCCATGATGGTGATAAACAATAATGGGGATAGTGCACTCCCTTGCTGGACTTCACTTTCGGTCTTGAACCAGGATGTATGTTCATCACCCAATCGCACACAGCTGGTACAGTTCTCATACAGTATCTTAACTTTCCTCACCAGTCCCTCTGGCACATTCCTTTTTCTCACGCATTCACATATCTTCTCTCTTGCAATGCTGTCATATGCCTTCTCAATGTCAAGGAAAACCATAAACATGTCTTTGCCTTTTTCCCAATGTTTTTCTATTAACATGTGGACGCTGAAGATTAGGTCTGTTGTGGACCTGTTAGGCCTGAAGCCATACCTGTTCCTTTTCAAACTGTGGCTCTAAGATGACTCGCGATCTGCTCTCTAAGATTTTCTCAAGAATCTTAAGCCCATGAGAAAGGAGTGTTATTCCCCGGTAGTTGAAGCATTTTCGGCGATTTCCTTTCTTAAACAGGGGGATAATGACACCCTTGCTCCAATCAGTAGGTATCTTGCTATCTTTCCAAACTGCATTGAGCACTCTGCGTAACCACTGTAAACCCTGGACTCCTGCTGTTTTAATCATGTCCGTGCTGACTTCATTGATTCCTGGGGATTTCCCTTGCAGCATCTTCTTAAGGGCTGCTTCTGTTTCTACCCATGTAATGGGAAGTACCTCTGTGCAGGTTTCAATAGCTGGTTCTTTTGTTCTCTGATCTGCTTCTGTCCTGTTCAATAGGTGATCAAAATGATTCCTCAGAACCTCTCTGATGCCCTCTTCTTTCCTGGCCAAGTTTCCATCAGGATCTTCAATTACTTTGATGGTTTCAAGTGAATTCCTTTTGTTTTTGATCACTCTGAACAATAGTTTCATATTGCCTCTGCAGTCTTCCTTCACTTTTGGAGTAAATTTCTCCCAGCACTTTATCTTCTCCTCTTCCACTAAACTCTCAGTTTCTTATCCCGGTAAACTTGTTCGAGGTCTCTGATCTTTCCCTCGTCCCTTACCTGTTCTGGCTTGGATTTCTCTCTCTCTCATTCTTTTTGTACCATGTTCCTTTCCTTTATTGAGGATCTTACTCTCTCATTCCACTAGGGTGTCTCTTTTTCCCTTACTCTTGCACTTGTCTTCCTGCAAACCTCTATTGCTTCTTTTATCAAGGTGTTTTTAATTCTTGTCCACCCTACCTTACCACTCTCCACTTCTTCAGTAGGCAGTTGTCCTCTTATACAGTACTCAAAGTTGGTCCTTTTTCCAATCTGTTGTAGTTCCCACATCTTAAACTTAGGTAATTTCCTGGATGTTATCTTTGGTACATTAATGTCTTTCAGATCTGCTACTAATAACTGGTGGTCGCTATTGAGGTTCTCACTTAGAATCACCTTGACATCAGTCACAAGTCTACTTCTTTCTTTATCTGTGATGACATAGTCAATGACCGTCTTGCTCTTTTCATCCCAGCTGTAACAGGTAATTTTGTGATTGACTCTTTTGTTGAACCAACTGCTTTTTACTACCAAACAGTTTCTTATCCAGAAGTCTAGGAGATGTTCGCCTTTTGAATTCCTTCTCCCATAGCCATGTGGTCCCATCACCTTCTCATAGCCATTCCTGTCTGTCCTGAGCTGTGCATTGAGGTCCCCGATGATGATTGCCCTCCCTTCACTGATGATCTCTTCTAGGTCTTTGAGAAACTTCAATCAATACTGATCTGCATTTAGGGCAGTCGCCCAGGTGGCAGATTCCCTATCTGTTGCTTTCCTAGCCTTTTCCGAAATGATTTCAAAGAAATTGGAAATTTATTGAACATCTCCCTTGGTAAGTTATTCCAATCCTTAACTCCCCTTCCTATAAATGAATATTTGCCCCAGTTTGTCCTCTTGAATTCCAACTTTATCTTCATATTGTGATCTTTCCTACTTTTATAAATGCCATTCAAACCTATTCGTCTACTAATGTCATTCCACGCCATCTCTCCGCTGACAGCTCGGAACATACCACTTAGTCGAGCAGCTCTTCTTCTTTCTCTCAATTCTTCCCAACCCAAACATTGCAACATTTTTGTAACGCTACTCTTTTGTCGGAAATCACCCAGAACAAATCGAGCTGCTTTTCATCTTGATTGCAACCTATCTGAGGGGCATACACTTGCACCACTGTCAGCTTCTCTTTCCCAAGGTGAACTGTTGCCTTTACTATCCTCTCATTGATGTTCTCAATCTCTGTAATACCATCTGACTCTTTAGAGAATATCAATCCTACTCCATTTCCCATGTCTCTGTTGTTACCATTCCAGTACAGGGTATAGTTTTTCCTCAACTCTTTCTTCCCTTTACCTTTCCATTTAGGTTCACTCAGTCCTAGGATTGATATTTTCCTTCTCTCCATGATATATCCACTAACTCTTCACATTTCCCAGTCAAACTCAGTACATTGATTGTTCCTATTCAAGTGTGTTGTCTTCTCCGGGGTTGTTGCACAATCGCAAGGCTTAGCCTATCATCAGGCTGTAAGTCATCATACCTGGCGTGGGTCTGCGCGTGCTGTTGTCTACTCCGAGTTCTTAGTTTGCATCCGAGGCTTGTATAAGTGTTGAAAGCAATTGCAGTTACTCTCCAACTGACTTGTCAGGCCTCACGTTAGAGAAGATCTTCTGTCAGAGTTATCTCCCTTAGCCTTTAGCAGTCTCCTGCCACATCTGCCAGGCAGCAGCTTCCAGTTGAATTTATGTGTCATTTCCTACACAATGGCCCCCTAGGGGTGAACTCCTCTGCCCATAGCCATTGGTTCTCCCTTAGTTTGTCAGTTTGGTAACAGCTGCCCAACCCTTGGCCAGACAGTCACAGGTAGCAGGATGTACTTGACCTGTGTAATAATAATTAAAAATAAATAGGTCCAGGAGATAATTGGTAGTTTGAGTAAACCACTGAGGAAGAGGACACTAAGGTCCTCAAAACATATACGGTATATTATGAGATAATAAATAAGTAACTTTAAGTATTGACAAGGCTGATTTCAAATATAACTAAATTTATTGGAGTACTGATTGTAGTCAATATGGACTAATATAAAATCAAACCACTATGGTTAAGTTAATAAACTCGGTGCAAACTGTGTTACAAAGTGGATTTGGCCCTGTTTTATGGCCAGATGTTATTGCTGATGCTAACCGTATGTGAAGGGATGTAATCACTATTGCATGTTCCTGTGGTGGTTGGCAGTGTGGTGTGTTGTGCGAGTATGAAGTGGAGAGTGTTGGGACAAACACCCAGCCCTTGAGTCATAAGAATTAATCAAACGTGATTAAAATCCCCAACCTGGCTGCGAATCAAACCCAGAACCCTCTGAACTGAAGGCCTCAATGCTGACTGTTCAGCCAAGGAGTCCACCATACAGCTGAGTATTGTGCAAGGAAAAGTTTAACTTATGATCTAGATTAAGTTATTAACAATTGAAAATAAAATCAACACTATAAATCATTAATATGAAGTTAGGTACCAGTAAGAGAATAAGAAAACATAAAAGGATGAAACAATTATGAACCTCTACTAACCTATACAGCTGGATCGTGGACTACAACAAAACAAGAGGAGAGTAGAATACAGGCAGTGGCGATGAAATTCCTAAGAGGCATCGAGGGCAAGACCAGAAAGGATAGAATTAGAAATGAAGAGATAAGGAAAAAACGGACAGGAATCGTGAAACTTCAAGACGGGATAGAAACAACAAAGCTAAAGTGGTATGGACGTATGATGAGAATGGGAGAAGAGAGAGTGCAAAAAAAAGCTTTTTCAGAGAAGTTAACAGGAAAGAGACCACAAGGAAGACCCAGAAAGAAGTGGACAGATTCAGTGTGGGAGTGCATAGAGAAGAGGGGAAGAAAACCAGAAGATGTACATAAAAAAGGAGAAGAGTGGTGGAGAGACAGGCAGCGATGGAGGTCCTTGATTCACAACCTAACCCGGGAAGCTGGAAACTGGAAATTAAGATGATGATGATGAAAAGCATGAACACAATGACATCCTATGTGGGCAGAGGTAGCAACAGAAAGGAGAGATAAAGACATGAGTACTGAAAACATAAAAGGATAAGAATAAACCCCACATTTTAAACATACTACTGCACTCGTGTGGAAGTAATTTGCTCTGGTTTATCCAGATTTATTTCTTCTCATACCCTGACTAGCTTGGGGGAGCCTGTCAACCCCCAGAGGGCGTGTCCCCAGGTGGCAGATAGAGGGCCTACAGAAATGTGGGCTGGTGAAGATACCTCGGAAATGAACTCGCAGACCAACAGGCAGCCCTACACCTGGGGGCTTTATACTACTGGGATACCCTCTCTCCAGGGGTCATTAATATGGAGGGCCTCAGCTCAGGGTTATGAGCGAAGTCCACAATGGTAGCAATGGTGGAGAAGCTGGAATTCAGAACAGTGCAGCTGGCGGAAGTGGCATCCTAGTATTCAGGATTAGTAAGAGTAAAAGGTATTTGTCCATAACTCTAGGCATATCAGAGTTAGCATCTGTTCTCCATGTTAGGAGCGGTTACGAAAGACGTCTGCTCTCCATGTTAGGGGCGGCCTAAATTCCTGCTGGAAGTAGCTCTAAAATGCCCGACACCAGGCTGTAGTGAAAAGCCAGTCGCTAGCTCTGTCTCAATCCATGAATCATGTCTACGTCAATTTTGTCAGATAATGCTAGGAGTCCCCCAGAAGGGACACGCATTGGACTTGCCTGACCGCCGTGACAAATGGACAAGGGCGGAACCAGCTAAAGAAGCTAGCTCAACGCAAACAACATTTACGCATCGCCATGCTCAACAATGACACACTTACTGAACGCAGTCGCGAACTAACAGCGATGCTGAAAGAACAGAAAGTGGACATTGCATGTGTGCAAGAAACACGTTGGAAAGGCCAGAAATCTTGTGACATCGGAGATAGCTATAAACTGATCTACCATGGTACATCCAACAGGAATGGTGTTGCCATCATCGTCTGCGCCAGCCTGCGAGATTCAATCAATCAATCAATCAATCAATCAATACTGATCTGCATTTTGGGCAGTTGCCCAGGTGGCAGATTCCCTATCTGTTGCTTTCCTAGCCTCTTCTTAAATGATTTCAATGACATTGGAAATTTATTGAATACCTTCCTTGGTAAGTTATTCCAATCCCTAACTCCCCTTCCTATAAACGAATATTTGCCCCAATTTGTCCTCTTGTATTCCAACTTTATCTTCATATTGTTATCTTTCCTAATTTTAAAGACGCCACTCAAACTCATTCGTCTACTAATGTAATTCCACGCCATTTCTCCGCTGACAGCTCGGAACATACCACTCAGTTGAGCAGCTTGTCTCCTTTCTGCCAGTTATTCCCAGCCCAAACTTTGCAACATTTTTGTAACGCCACTCTTTTACCGGAAATCACCCAGAACAAATCGAGCTGCTTTTCTTTGGATTTTTTCCAGTTCTTGAATCAAGTAATCCTGGTGAGGGTCCCATACACAGAAACCATACTCTAGTTGGGGTCTTACCAGAGACTTACAAGCCCTTTCCTTTACATCCTCACTACAACCCCTAAACATCCTCATAACCATGTGCAGAGATCTGTATCCTGAGGTTCAGTGCTATTCAGACCGCCTCATGTCAATTACTATCAACACTCTATCTTTACAAAGGAAAATTTAAGGTGTCCTCCTATTCAATACATAACTCCATCATTAGATGGAGTAATAAAAGACAAACATGTTTCGACTCGTTTGAGCCATCTTCAGTGAAAAAAGGGGTTAAAGTTATTTACATAATAGAAGCTAAAAATGTGCCAAAAACATAATAAAGGAAGAAATGAAAAAACAAAAGAGACATGACAGAAAATAAAAAACAATGCAATATATACATATCTCCATCAACATATGGAGCAACAAACAACACACTTGAGACATTCTCAGTGAAAAAAAGGTTAACATTTTTATATAATTGAAGCTAAAAAGTGTGTTAAAACCCACAGAGAAAAGAATGAAAACAAATGAGAAGACGGAAATGAAAAATAAGTGTTTCAGTGAGGTCCAAACATTTTTTTTGCGTGTGATATAATCAAACACGGGATGAAATCACTGGGTAAAAAATTCAGAATTTCTTGTAATGACACTATCTTCTCAACTCCGTGTCTTCTCTACACATGCACCACAATCTGACTGTGGTGACCTAGAAAAGGAACAGTTTTGGCAGGAGCTACAAGACAATGTTTCAGCGTGTCCTCAAGATGAGTTTCTACTTCTCTGTGGTGGGCATGTTGGTCACACCAAGGATGGTTATAGCTGCCATGGTGGTAATGGCTACAGTATCCAAAATGATGATGGTACTCAAATTTTGGATTTTGCCGAGGCAATTGACTTGGTTATTGGAAACAAATTTTTCAAAAACCACATCAACCACCTCATCACCTACATTAGTGGCGACTATAGCAGCCAAATTGACTTTATCCTTGTTCAACATTGTGATCTCAGACTAGTATTAGATGTGAAGGTCATACCATCTGACTGTGTAACCCCTCAACACAAGCTCCTCATGGCAGACTTAAGAATCTGTAAACATCATAGAAGTAGAGAGAAAAATGCCCCCCTGAAAAGATCAAGTGGTGGAAGCTTAAAGATCAAAAGGAGACCTTAGCAGGCAGTGTAAATTTTCCTCCCATCGACCCGAACGCAACTGACAACACATGGACCACATTCTGCAAATCCGTCAATGCAACCGCTGCAGCAACCTTGGGTACAACAAAACCTAGTTCCCACCGTATTGACAAGCAAATGTGATTATGGATGGCCCAAGTCCAAGAGAAGGTACATGAAAAGACGAGGGCATATAGAAAAGTAGGTTTCACAAAAGACTCCAGAGAACAGGGAAAGATATGTCATAGCCAAATGTGAGGCTAAGAAAGCCGTTGCTGAAGCTAGCGCAGTCACTATAATAAACTGTATGCAACACTGGATTCAAAGGAAGGAGAGAAAACTATCTTCCGGCTGGCCAAAGCTAGAACAAAGTCTGCACAGGATATTGAGTACTATGTGTGCATACAAGGCAAAGATGGTCAGCAATTACAAGACAAACAGGACATCCTCAAACGTTGGCAACAACACTTTGAAGAAGAGATTTCCAACACTGAATTCTCACATCCTCCTATTCCAGAAAGTAATGCAACAGCAGGTCCTATCTCATACATCACACCAGAGGAAGTCAGCAACGCCATCAGGAGTATGAAGAAGCAAACGCACCAGGACCCGATGATCTTCCGGCAGACTTCTGGAAATTGCAGGAATCAAAAGAAACCGCGACCACCTGGCTAACCAACTTTTTCAATGTCATAGTTAACTCTGGTTTTTTTCCCCCAGTGATTGGGCTAAAAGCATCACTGTGCCTAACTTTAAGCAAAAAGGTGACCCAGCAGAATGTGCAAATTACTGTCCAATTTGCCTCTTGTCATAAACATCGAAGATTTTTTAGAGAATCCTCGATAGACGACTGCGTGATATTGTCAGCATTAGTACCAACCAGTGCAGGATCACATCAAGGTGCTGGAACAACTGACGCCATCTTTGCTGCCAGAATGCTCATTGAAAAGCATCAAGAGAAACAACAACCACTACATATTGCCTTCCTTGATCTTGGAAAGGCTTTAGACTGCATTCCACATCGTGTTATCTGGTATGCACTTCGTGACCATAGTGTACCAGAAATGCTTGTCAACTGGATCAAGATGATTTACACGAACACCACAAGTCGTGTACATTGCACTGTCGGCATCTCAGAGAGCTTCCCAGTGAAAGTCGGTGTACATCAAGGCTCTGCATTTTCCCCATTGCTCTTTATTCTTGTCATGGACACAATTACATGGGACTTGCAGAGCAGTGTCCCCTGGACTCTTATACGCAAACGATGTTGCACTTGCTGATACCACCAGAAGAGGATTGCAGCGTCAAGTTGAAGATTGGAACAGCCGTCTCTCACAGTACGGTCTTACACTGAACTAAAAGAAGACCAAATACCTGGAAACCATCCCAAGCAGCAGCTCATTTCAAGTTGATGGAGAGACCTTAATGAAGACCGCAAGCTTTGGGTATCTAGGATCTCGCCTACAGACTGATGGTGGGATACGTGATGAAGTGCGAAGTAGGATAAAGGCAGCATGGATGAGATGGAGGGAAGTTACACGCGCACTCTGCGACAGAAGGATGTACATCTGAAGTCCAAAATATACGGCATGGTAGTACGTCCTGTTGTTTTCTACGGTGTTGAATGTCGACCAGCTGACAAAGCTACAGAGCGCTAACTACACACCATTGAAATGCGCATGCTCCAATGGTCAATGGGCATCACACTCCCGCATCATGTCAAAAACGACACCGTCTGCCAGTAAATGGGCACTGCACCCATCACTGAGAAGGCACAGGAAAAAAGTATCCAGTGGTATGGTCACGTCCTGCGTGCTGCACCTGGAACAGTTGCCAATTTCACCCACACCTTTGAAATTAATGGGTAACAACCATGCGGACGTCCAAAGCAGCGCTGGCATGACATAGTTAATGCCGATAGGAAGACTCTGGACTAAGGGGACTTATGAGTGAGTTTTCATGAAAATACGGCCAAAATACCGAATTTTGAAGAAAATTAGCGCCCAAACCTTATCTGAAAAAAAAAGAATGTTGAAATTTTTCCCATAGCGCCATTTTTAAAGCCCTGGTGGTGATTTAAAGATGTTTGCGCGTCATTATTAAATACCTAAGCACGGCACGCCTACCTGTCTCATGTACTGAAACACTTCGGATTTTGTTTCCCATATCATTGCTAACAAGTTACCATAAAATTCACTTGCGGAAATGGTCATGCAAGTGTCTTTTGACATCTAGGAACGGAAAATTCTCATACTTTACAATGATAGTCAAGTTATAACCTTTTATACATGGGAATGAAATAACCTGTCATAAAATATTGAAATAATTTCCTTTAGTTTCTTAGTTTCATATTCTTTATGCCATCCAATATACCTTTGTTATCAGTAATGAAGTAAATAGAAGAAACATGTAAATAAATGAGTTGCTTATTCAAATACTATAGTTACTTCTTACCAATCTTTGTTGACATTCGCTCCATGTGGGTTGTTTTTGGAATATTTGTTGGTGTATATTGATCTGTGACAAGGGTAATATAGTTTGGAGTGTGCCTAATTATTCCTGGTTTGATACTTCGCGGTATTAGTTGTGTGAAAACCAAGTTGTCATATGAAATTGTTGGGAAAATACTGCCTATTTACCAGAGATTGGCCTCAGATGCCTTGCTGGAGAGGTGCAAGAGAGGGAAAATTCAAAATGCTAATGAGAGTCTCCATAGCATTATTTGGCATAACTGCCCTAAAGAGGTCTTCGTTTCAAAGAAGAAGCTGGAATTAGCAGTTACAAAAGCACAGAGTGAATTTAACATGGGTTGTGTGAAAACATTAGAGGTGATGCATGACATTAGGCAAGAACCTATGACAATTTCTTCACTGAAGATCAGTGCGCAACGTGGCCAAAGCTGTCTTCATCAGGGCAGAAAAAGGAGCACCCCAGGAGGGAAAACTGCAAGGAAAGGGAGAAAACTGCAAAATGTGTCCTTAGAAGAAAGGCTGAAGAGATCTGAGGGCTATAGATATGGTACAGGGCAGTTCTGATATAAATAACTAACCACCCAACTTTATTTGCTGTTTTCTCATGAAGTGATTTTTGTTACAGGTATTATGATAAAAAAGCTCCCTGTATTGCAGTTTTCAAGTTATTTAGTTCAAAGTTGGTTTGGATATTTAAATATGTATGAAAATTATAATTAGCTCTTAATTTTTATGTCAGTGAAAAAATAACTGCATTATTTGTGGTTTCAAATATAAATAATTTCTGATTTTTGGGCAAAACATAAATGTAATCATTTTGATTCTCTCTCCTGATCCTCATATTAAAGGCACCATCAAATTCAAAAGCAATTTCTAATTATGCATCTATTTAGGATACGTTTACCAAGTATGAATGAAAATGAGTGAAAACTCCATTGCAAGGAACATTTTTTATGACCCAATCTTTTTATCATTTTTTTTTATTATTTCAAAAACTATTTGAGCAATCAAGTTAAAATTCAGAATGTATCCTAACTATAGGCATATCAACCTGTGGTTAAAATTTCAAAATGATCTGACCAGTAGTTTAAGATTTTCAAAACTCACTGTGCAAAATGGCGAACAGCGGACCCTGCACCAGCGGAAAAAACGCTAGGAAGAAGAAGACCTTTACTAGCTTGTTCCTGCTTCTCCGCTTCATTATGGGGATGATAAGATGCACACAAGAAAAATCAATATTTAGTCCAGTTTTCAACCAAATGCAAGGCAGATGGTCATTGTTACATTTTTCTCAAAACTGATGATATTGAGTGGACTGATGAAGAGCAAAGATCCAAAGTGTTTTCTGTTCCTGATTTTAATAGGGGCTATTTTAAATTTACAAAATAAGTCTTATTAGGTACTTAAGTACTTAACTAAAGTACAGGCTGACTGACTTTTAATCAGGTTTGTAACCTAATGTATTTTTGTTTGAATTTTTCTTAATTAAACTTAAGTAGGCCTTATCTACCTAATCTGTATCTTCTGTCCCTGACTACTTGAACTGATCAGCCAACTGAAGACACACCAACAGGAAGACTATCATACTCGCTCGCGAGTGATTGGCGATGATGATGATAATGATGAGGATGGGTAATTTAAGATTACAAAAACTTTAAAGCATGTTTCATTTGCATAATACACATCATACCCAAATTCACCCATCCATGGGGTGTAGTTAAACTGACAAGAAGAAGTCAATAGAATCATTCCAGGTCAGAGTGCTAACATAAGTTACTGTATCAAAACTCGAATGGAAAATATTATGGTGACAAGCTAAAAACTTAAAAAAAGAAAGCTATTTTTATAGCCAATTTACCCCAGCCTACCCAATCAAATTTAGCATTTAGATGTAGCAACCTTGCCATGGTTCATACCTGTACATATTCCTATTACTCACATCTAACAACTGAAATTATTGAACTCATTTAAGTAATTGTGGCTTGCTACTGAGTGAAATGGCCATGCACGCTAATGCGGTATGGCTATGAAGCCAAGCTCTGCATTCGGGAGATGAGTGGGTTTGAACTCCACCTTCAGCTGTCCTGAGAATGGTTTTCTGTGGTTTCCCATTTTCACTTTTAGGCAAATGTTAGGACAGTTCTTATTTATAAGCTACAGCTGATTCCTTCGACCTCCTTACCCAATTTCATTCACAATCATTTATTTCAAATTCATTAGCTCCTCAAATGAGGTTGGTCTTAGGAAGGGCACCCGGACATAAAAACATGCAATATAATTTCATCTCACCTCATCCCCGACCCTGTATCATGAAACGGGGCTAAGGGATAGACATAAAAATAAATGCATTGCTGTAGATAGGCTGGTAATTCTTATTGCTATCTAAATTCATTTTTGGCCTATATAGGCTAATGGATTCAATGATCCTTCAGGAACAGACATGACAACAATAATTTTATGGACAACCAGAATACTAATACAGAATGTTGATTGCTTTACATCCCTTCAATTGGTACAACCTTCAAAAGATCTTAGGTTGCCAGAATTCTGTTCTGCAAGAGTTCTTTAATAGATGTCAACAACAAAAAGTTATTGAATATCACCATTAAACAGGACTGAACCCACTATTTTGGGATCAGAAGTTCAATGTCTAACCTACTGCACCACTGACATTGATAGCACACAAAGAGCTGAGTTCATATGCTCAGTTATAATATATTTGAAAATACTCTCTCTAAGTACACACTCTCACTACTTGTCTACGAACTTTCCAAGAAGGCATTTTATATAGAGGATCTGAGATTGAAACTATTACTACAAGCAACACCAGAATTAGAGTATGAAGGAGTTGTATGAGAAGAATAAAAAAATATGGGAGGAATTTTATTCCACTGACGCAATGCTGAATCGCAAATGGACCCCATGTAGGGCACGATTTATGCCCACGTAGTGACGTGGCTTGCTGTGCACAGTGCTCACCAAAGGCCGTGCTACATCAATACTTGTCATGCACCTGGTACAGACCGTGTGTGAGAAAGATGTGCTGCTCCGCTCAAGGACACTAGTGAAATTCTGCACCACATCCCTCATGCACACTGTGCGCACTTTCTACTTTATTATATGCTCAGTTATTGCATTATTTCAATGCAAACTGAACGTGTTATTTTAAATGACTAAATTACACTAGAACTAAAAGATAAGGATTATACATTACAATATAATTTTACTCCTCTTTCTTCAGGAGAGACAAAAGAGGAGAGAAGAAAACTGGGAGTCTCCTGATATTCATGACACAACCACCCAACGAAGCAGACCAATAATAGGAGCGAGAAAAGGCGATAGCAAGATAAGGGCAGCAGTCAAACGCATGGTTATGTGTAGGACGACTGGAACCAAATACAACCAAGGAAGACATATGCGAATATCTCAAGGAATACGGCATAGATGGCAAGGTGTTCTGTGATACAGTTAGCAAGAGGACAACAGCATATAAAACTGGAATTCCGTACAAAGACCTAGAACGAGTGCATGACAGTTCATTCTGGCCCGCCCGTGTAGCATGCCGGCATTTTTGGAAACCTTTGAAATTTCGTAGTACACAGTAATGACAGGGTTAGAGCCATGACTTGGAATGTAGAGGGGTTGAAAGGTGCATTAAATCTAATCTCAAGTAACATACTAGAGGAATTGGGCATATGTGTATTAACAGAAACATTCATCAGGGAGGACTCGGTAATAAATGTACCAGGTTTCTACAACTATCATGTGTACGCCATAATCACTTCAAGGAAAGGGGATCGCTGTCAGGAGGGGTATCAGTACTCGTAAACCTAATCTAACCCCATGTAAACAACTGTTGAGAGATGAAAACCTATTGATTTTACAAACGAAAATTTTGGTGATCATGGCAGAATACTTCAGCCCTGAACGCACTGCAGTAGACATATTTGATACGCTTGGGAATGCGTTGAATATGATAAATGAAGAAGAAAAGGTGTTAATTACCGGTGACCTGAACTGTCCAGTAGATAAACACAGCTGGAAAACTGAAGAAGTTGTGGACTACCTGAGACACAGTGGATTTGTGCAGTTAAACAAGAAACAGGAATGGACATATGTAGGACCAAATGGTGGCAGCACAATAGATAAAATACTTTCAAGGGGACTCACAACATTGGGAAAAACAAAACTGGTCCTCAAAGAAGGCGCCGTTGTAAGAAAGCACTTACCAGTGAGCACAGACATCATCATGAAGAAAGAAGCACTTGACCCAAGAAAAGGAGTCAAAATGAGAAAGAATATAGACATAAACAAAGTGAAAGCAAAGACAAGCCAGATCGACCAGGTGAAGAAAATGATAGATGAAGGTGAAATAGATTCCGCAGCATTGTGGTTAGCAAATTGCTATGAAGAAGCGGCTCCTCTAAGCCTGTGGACAAGAAAGTCAAAAAATTGGTTTGACAAACAATGTTATGAGGCAAGGAGAAGCAGCTTAGAAATACTGAACAGAGCAAGAGAAAGAAGGAACATGGAAAACCTGGAAGAGTACCGGCAACAGATAGCTAAGTACAAAGAGCTCCTGAAGAGGAAAAAGATTCAGTACATGGATGAACAACAGAAAAGGATCATAGAAGAAGCTAAATTGGAAACCATACAAGGCTCTACGACCAGAAAAGAGCAATATACATTCTAATATCGACATGGAAATCACATCTCAACAAAACAATTGCATCGACAGACATGAGATCAACACTCAGGTGCCCACAACACAGAGAACCATCAGATGACATCGTTCAGGCCATCAACGAAGGAAGAAGCAATAGAACACCAGGACCAGATGGATTCAGAAATGAGCATCTACAAGAGACAGTGAGGGAAATGTAACCGGTGCGGAGTGCCTTATTGAACAAATGTCTTAAAACTGGAAGGGTCCCAACAGACTGGAGGAAGGCAACAATCCGAATGCGGTATAAGGGGAAAGGAGACGCAGATTACCCGAATGCCTACAGAGGGATCGCGTTGGAACAAACGGGTTTGAAATTCCTGACGAGGATCTTAACGAAGAGAGTGATGAATAAATTAGATCCACTGTTACCAGAGGAGCAATTTGGTTTCAGACGGAAAAGATCTACAACGATGGCACTGGAGAATTTACTTAATCACATTCGTCTTACCCTAGAAACGCCACGAGGCAAATTATTTGTGGCATTCATTGACTACTCCAAGGCATTTGATTGGGTAAACAGAAGATTAATCATAGATAAGCTGGAGAAGTTAATCGGAACATCTAATGTCACAACACTCATATCAAACCTGTTGGCTGAGAATTATATACAGGTGGACGACGGCATTGCGTTGTCTGACTGGATGCCACAGACTATAGGAGTTCTTCAAGGTGATCCACTCAGTCCTATATAATTTAACGCTTTCACCTCCGATGTAGTGTCAGAGATAAAGGAAAAGACCAACAATGAAAAGTACTTGTATGCTGATGACATGGCAATTGCGGTTGATGACATAACAGAACTACAACGTGCGATGAACTTGCTAGCGGACTGGGCAAACAGGAATGAAATGAAAATAAATGAGAAGACTAAACTAGTCATATTCAGGAAAGGAGGTAAACTAAAGAAAACAGACACATATCGTGTAATAACATCTGCCTTCGCACAGTTAACAGTTTCAGATACCTAGGGGTAACCTTGAGACCACATGCAGCAGTTTCAGAATCCATATAAGAGCTAGAATGATTGCAGCTCTGAAAGCGATGAATGACATTGAGAACATCACACAAATTGCAGTAGATACAGCCATGGTGATTTTTCGAGTAAAAGTGCTACCAGTGTTAACCTATGGGCTTGAGGTCATAGGGGAATTTCTGAGTGTGAAGCAATTAGAAATTCTGGAAAAGATAAAATCCAGATACCTGAAGCAAGTCCCGAGTGTATCAAAGACTACAAGATCTCGACTTGTATGTGAGCTTGCGAGAGGAACTTTCCTGATTGAGGACCTGAGATAAAATCTTGTTTTACCAGGAGGCGCAGCATATGATAATCTGTTGCATAAACTAAGATTTAAAAAAAGAGGGACATTTGGGAAGACTTCTATTCAACGGAGGGCATGACGGATCGGAAATGGATGGAAACGGGCTACCAACTGAGACACATAGTTATGAGATTGGCTGTTCACGGATTCCACTTCAAGATGTGTAAAAACAAAGTATTTCATGAACCGAACATAAACCTGTGTTGTAGGCTATGTGACCAAGTAGCCTATGTGAAGGATATCATATCCAGAAATGTTCCTTGAGGTCCTGTTCGATTAGTGAGGTTATCAAGGACTAACACTTATGCAGAGCGCGGTAGACGTCACGCTATCATATCTAATTGTGATCATCTATGCACATTGTGCACAATAAATTTTATTATTATTTATTCTAGCCTATAAGGCTACTCAATAATATTTTCTTGACCTATAGATTTGAAAAGAAAATTTAGGAACAAAGTAGGCTATACGATCAATCGTCATTATCGTTTATTAATCATTCAATGTCATCTATCAATTACTTACTATCTCAACTTGTGAATTTAAAAAAATAAATACAGATATAGACATTCATTCACAAATTTAATGACAGCCCACCAGTATGAAATATACTGATATCATTCTGCATACAGGTACAGTATTTACCTATTTTATTATTTCGACGGTAAAAGTAATCTTCAAACATAGCTGTTCCACCCAGAAGATAATAGTACAGTTGATAAGAAACTTCACATAGTAGATGTTTTAAATTTAACTTCATCTTTATGGTTAAACCTAGCACCAATAAAATAACAGCACATGTGAAAATTAAGATCATTTTTAAACACAAGTTTTGATGCCACGTCTGAGCTTTGTAAAATAGAACGGACACTTTCTTTTAGGATCACAATTTCAATTGTGTGCCACATTTGTAATCAAAGTGACACATCCCAAATACAAAGATTATCCTCATGTGCATCGTCCAGAGGACGTGACAAATCCTGACCAAAGTTGATGCATGTAGACATGAACAGTGTGTTCGTACATTCAGTTGACGATCTTTGCCCATCACACGCTATCT